>NW_025334766.1:0-93011 GCF_014858855.1 Bufo gargarizans | reverse complement strand
CTGTTCTTTAGCACAGTTACCAGGGTCCCAGGTATCTCGGCAGATTGTGACTAGTCGGTAATCAGTTACAGTCACCCCCCCCCCCCTTTACCTCAGAAAAAAGGTCCATTTTACTGTTTACAGACGCACAAAAAGTAATGTACAATCAGTATTTTTCCTGCTTTCTCACATAACCAAGACCTTTGTGTGGTAAAATGCCTTGAATCTTATGCACATAGAACTTCCTCTCTTCGAGACCCTTTATCTTCAGAGCTCCTCATATCCTATTGTACTCCATTTCGTCCGGTTTCTTCGCTCACCCTGGCTAGGTGGGTTAAGCCCTGTCGTTGGCTGGTATCGACGCTTCCGCTTTTGGAGCCCACTCCACTAGACGTGCAATGTCAACTAAGGTGTTCGAATCGGGAGCTTCCCTTTCAGATATAGTGAAAGCAGCCAACTGGTCTTCCGAGTCCACTTCTAGGGATTTCTATTTTAAACCTGATACTCACGAGTCCATGTTAATACTTTGAGTAATCTGTTTAACATATTGTGTTATTTACTGTATATATATATTAGCTTTGAACTTGCATATAATAGGAGCCGCCCGTATTATTTAAAATTGTAGATTTTCCTACCTTTAGTGACGGAACATATAGATTTGAATACTGACGGGAGGCGAGTATCATCCCACCTCTCCCCCACCCTATTTGTACATTTCTAATTCTGTTTTTCAGCTTGATCTTCACTCACATGGAAGATTTCTCCGGATCCTTCTACACCGACTCTCCATTACCTACGTTACTTTATCCCCATGTGATCTGTTTGCTGTAGAAGTGATTGCACAGACCTTTATCGACTCTGATCTCGCCGGATTGGCTATGTCCTCATTTGCATATGGGACTGTCTGTTCAACTTTTTGTTTTTCGTTCTCTATGGTTGTTAACCCTTACTGCTGTGGCAAAATTAAATGAAAGAGATTGCATATAATACTCGCCTCCCGCCATTATTAAAATCTATATTTTCCTTAACTAAAAGGTAGGAAAATCTTCATTCCCGATCATTTTCACGCATCATTTTATACATGTATCGTATTCATATTATTTATTTACCCTTTTCACCCGTCACTCTCACTGAGTCACACAGTCAGGCATGCTCACCACGTCTACTTATTTATATATCTTCATCCAATCATGTTCCTGGACGTCTTTTAGGTGGCTCACTTATTTCCTTGAGGTTCACTCCTGTCGTGTGTGTATAATGTACACTCCTCCCCCTATTTAATGCTTCCTCTTTTTTCTTTTTCTTTTTTCGCGCTGCAATGCAGGCCTGCGCATGCGCCATTTAATTTTTTTTATGCCGCTGACATAATCTCGCGCCGTCATGTGACCTGATGAAGATCACGTGACGCTTCACGTCACAAAGCAGCGGTCCGTGATGTTATTTGGTCCCGGTTTGCACGCCAATGCAACTAGCGCTGGAATTGGTTGGTGGTGGGTATTTCATGTAAGGCTCGCGTTGATTATGCCACCCCCAGACGAAGGGTGCGCCATCCCGGGGGAGGCACAGCATGGGTAATATATTCTGCCTTGACGATCTACCATACTGACACAATTGCACGTTATTCTGTGGAGCAGTATGAATCGTTGCCAGCGTGCTCTCCTCTGCTGATGTCTCCTTGTCCCTGCACTTGTCTTCTTTGTTTTATTATGTACTGTCCTTTGTATCAGGCTCAATAGTCCTTATATTGTCATGCGGTCCGGAAGCTTCTTTATCGGTTCTATCGTTGATCTATGCCCTAGGCCTGTGTCTAGTCAGACATGATTGCTGATTGGTACAGCTCCAGATCTACCCTGGTAGAGATAAGGGCCTTTCTAGAGGGGACACCATCAGCGATACCTTTATGTCCATTTACTCGTTGGAGGGTGCGGCCCGGACAAGATTCTCCGTCAAACACTAATGATTAAGAGCCTCTTTGGAATATCTGCGTGTTCAGAGGATCGGTCCTTTTATGACCAAGCATTTTTTTAAACCCATCTTCTAAGAGCTCAAACTTGTTTTTCTATAAAAGTTTCCTGTTAACTTGCAGAAACTATGAAAGCTTGTTTTTCTTTTTTTTCCAATGAGTTTTATGTTTTTAAAATATTTTGGTGGTACATGTAACTTGTTTCTTATACTATAATATAACGAGCATCCCGCTTCTCTCAGTCCAGTGAGGTGCCCCCTCTCAAAGTCTGTCAATTGGGCATGTCCATGAGCATGTTTTAGAGCAGGAATCCTCAAACTGCGGCCCTCCAGCTGTTGCAAAACTACAACTCCCAGCATGCCCGAACAGCCTACAGGTATCAGCCTACAGCAGGGCATTGTGGGAGTTGTAGTTTTACAACAGCTGGGGGCCGCAGTTTGAGGATGCCTGTTTTAGAGGCATGTCTAGCAGTCACCAATCTCTCACCAAGAGGTACACTGTCCAAAAGTAGCCTCTGAGAGCCATTTTTTTTTATTGAGCTGCAGGGAGTTGTGACCATGAGGTATCGTATTTTTCGCCCCATAAGACGCACCCCCCCCCCCCCCCACAAAAGTGGGGGGAAATGCCCCTGCATCTTATGGGGCGAATGCTGCCATTTTACATCGCAGTCTGCGATGTATCAGATTGAGGGGGAGGGAGGAGGGGCCGGTGTCATGCTAATGCGGCTGCGCAGTCACTGTACTCCGGTCCCGCCGCTCACTCACTTCCTTATTCCTTTCATTCATAAAGTAGGCGGCCAGGCACGTGACGTCAGCGAGTTCCGGCCGGCCGCCCTGCTCTGCTACAGGACATTTAGTAAGTAGTACAGATGGGGCTGGGGATCGGAACTTCAATGAAAGCTATTATTATAAAAGGTTTAGGCAATAAGGAAGTGAGTGAGCGGCGGGGCCGGAGTACAGTGACCGCCCCGCCCCGCTGCATTTGCATGACGCCGGCCCCTCCCACAGGTTTAGCTCTGGTATATTAGGGCATCTGTGGATGCCACTATTATGGGGTGGGGGATATGTGGATGGCACTGTTATGGGGTGGGGGATCTGTGGGTGACACATATATAGCAGTGCCATCCACAGATCACCCCCATAACAGTGCCATCCACAGATCCCCCCATAACAGCGCCATCCACAGATCCCCCCATAACAGCGCCATCCACAGATCCCCCCCTATAACAGCGCCATCCACAGATCCCCCCCCTATAACAGCGCCATCCACAGATCCCCCCCTATAACAGCGCCATCCACAGATCCCCCCCCTATAACAGCGCCATCCACAGATCCCCCCCCATAACAGTGCCATCCACAGATCACCCCTGCATAACAGCGCCATCCACAGATCCCCCCCCATAACAGTACCATCCACAGATCCCCCCCATAACAGTGCCATCCACAGATCACCCCCCCATAACAGCGCCATCCACAGATCACCCCCCATAACAGCGCCATCCACAGATCCCCCCCTATAACAGCGCCATCCACAGATCCCCCCCTATAACAGCGCCATCCACAGATCACCCCCCCATAACAGCGCCATCCACAGACCCCCCCCATAACAGTGCCATCCACAGATCCCCCCCCAATAACAGCGCCACCCACAGATCCCCCCATAACTGTGCCATCCACAGATCCCCCCCATAACAGTGCCATCCACAGATCACCCCTGCATAACAGCGCCATCCACAGATCCCCCCCCATAACAGGGCCATCCACAGATCATCCCCCCATAACAGCGCCATCCACAGATCCCCCCCTATAACAGCGCCATCCACAGATCCCCCCCCTATAACAGCGCCATCCACAGATCCCCCCCCATAACAGTGCCATCCACAGATCACCCCTGCATAACAGCGCCATCCACAGATCCCCCCCCATAACAGTACCATCCACAGATCCCCCCCCATAACAGTGCCATCCACAGATCACCCCCCCATAACAGCGCCATCCACAGATCACCCCCCATAACAGCGCCATCCACAGATCCCCCCCTATAACAGCGCCATCCACAGATCCCCCCCTATAACAGCGCCATCCACAGATCACCCCCCCATAACAGCGCCATCCACAGACCCCCCCCCCCATAACAGTGCCATCCACAGATCCCCCCCCAATAACTGTGCCATCCACAGATCCCCCCATAACTGTGCCATCCACAGATCCCCCCCATAACAGTGCCATCCACAGATCACCCCTGCATAACAGCGCCATCCACAGATCCCCCCCCCATAACAGTGCCATCCACAGATCCCCCCCATAACAGGGCCATCCACAGATCATCCCCCCATAACAGCGCCATCCACAGATCCCCCCCCCATAACAGTGCCATCCACAGATCCCCCCCATAACAGTGCCATCCACAGATCCCCCCCATAACAGCGCCATCCACAGATCATCCCCCCATAACAGTGCCATCCACAGATCACCCCCCATAACAGTGCCATCCACAGATCACCCCTGCATAACAGCGCCATCCACAGATCCCCCCTATAACAGCGCCATCCACAGATCCCCCCCATAACAGTGCCATCCACAGATCACCCTTGCATAACAGCGCCATCCACAGATCCCCCCCCATAACAGTGCCATCCACAGATCCCCCCCATAACAGGGCCATCCACAGATCATCCCCCCATAACAGTGCCATCCACAGATCCCCCCCATAACAGGGCCATCCACAGATCATCCCCCCATAACAGCGCCATCCACAGATCCCCCCCCCATAACAGTGCCATCCACAGATCCCCCCCATAACAGTGCCATCCACAGATCCCCCCCATAACAGCGCCATCCACAGATCATCCCCCCATAACAGCACCATCCACAGATCACCCCCCATAACAGTGCCATCCACAGATCACCCCTGCATAACAGCGCCATCCACAGATCACCCCCCCATAACAGTGCCATCCACAGATCACCCCCCATAACAGCGCCATCCACAGATCACCCCCCCATAACAGTGCCATCCACAGATCACCCCCCATAACAGCGCCATCCACAGATCACCCCCATAACAGCACCATCCACAGATCACCCTTGCATAACAGCGCCATCCACAGATCACCCCCCCATAACAGCGCCATCCACAGATCACCCCCATAACAGTGCCATCCACAGATCACCCCCCCATAACAGTGCCATCCACAGATCATCCCCCCATAACAGGGCCATCCACAGATCACCCCCATAACAGCGCCATCCACAGATCCCCCATAGTGTCATGCACAGACCGCCATTCGTTCAAAAGCACACCTTTTTGTTAAAACATTTTTTTTCTTATTTTCCTCCTCAGAACCCCAGGTGCGTCTTATAGTCAGGTGCGTCTTATAGTCAGGTGCGTCTTATAGGAGCGAAAAATATGGTCCATTTGTTCCCTAACATTCAGGCATTGTGCACACCGTGTTTCAATTCATTATCTTTTTGTCTAAATGTTCCTTTAGGCTCTGCATTACCGCTACGCCTGTTGTGCTACCCGTCTCACATATTATCCAGGCAACGAGAACTTGATTACCTAAACTTGAAAATTTAGGACCACCTTTACAGAACAAGGTTCGGTTAACTTTTTCTCCAGAATGGTGCAAATGGTGGCTTCATGTAACAATAGACAAAAGCTTTACAGAGGAATGGTCCCTCTATCAAGCCTATTAGTCTCAAATTTCATAGCCTTGCAAGACTTGGGGCCCTTCCAGCTGACACTGCAGGCACTGTAGGATTCTGGTGGTCGGACTCCAGGTCACACGATGCAACAGCAGCTGGGAACAGAGTTCAGGTATTAAGGAGATTCCCTGTGGTACCATATCTTCCATGTACAAACGAGGACCACCATAAGGACATCCGTGAGTGCTTCCTGAGATGATTCCTGTTCTTTATATTCATTTCTTCTCTGGTCATTGTGCACACGACCATTACATTTTGTGTGTGCTCAATGGTAAACCTTTTAAAATTTCGATTTACAGTTCATACATTTTATTATGATGTTCACATACTACAACTATATTACTCAGTACATTGGCTTAAAACTTGATAAAAAGTTACACATTTAACAAAAAATCTGGCAGAAGAACAAACACAGACAAAAGCATAAAGGAGAGATGTGGCAAGAGATGCCATAGACACAGCTGGGGCTGGGGACCGGAGTGGTGTCTCATCAAGAGAACCAGGAGACCATTCTGTACGGATAAGGAGCAAGAACCTCAATCACTACTGTTTACAGGTGGGCATCTAGGTTTGGCTGGAATCATTTTCACTCTTTGTTCCCTCTCTCCATACACAGCTGTGCCTCATTATGTTCACATATGTGAAAAAATTGAAATAGAAGTTGCCATGTGGTATCCTTCCACAATGTCACTCTGGATCCTCCTGTAGTGTAGGTGAATGTACAGTACTAGGTAAGGTTCATGAGGACAGGAAACACAATACTCTTCATCCATCGATATTCTGGCTAATAAACACTTTTCTAATGAATGTGAATAACCTGAGGGGTTCACAATCATGTTTGCTCTTATAACATTTACTATAATAAAAATACAAATACTGTTTCTTCTCATCGTGAATTTGAGTTTCAAAATTACTTTGTGAAACATTTCCACATACACAGCATCAAGAAAGCTTCTCCCCTGTGTGAATTCTCTGATGATCCCTAAGTTTAGCTTTAGTTATAAAACATTTCCCACATTCTGAACATGAATATGGCTTCTCTCCTGTGTGAATTCTCTTATGTACAACGAGACTTGATTTATCTGTGAAGCATTTCCCACATACTGAACATGAATATGGCTTCTCTCCTGTGTGAATTCGCTTATGTGTAACAAGACTTGATTTATCTGTGAAGCACTTCCCACATACTGAACAGGAATACGGCTTCTCCCCTGTGTGACTTCTCTCATGTCTAACAAGATGTGATTTATTTGTAAAACATTTCCCACATTCTGAACATGAATACGGCTTCTCTCCTGTGTGACTTCTTTCATGTCTAACAAGATGTGATTTATGTGTAAAACTTTTTTCACATTCTGAACATGAATATGGCTTTTCTCCTGTGTGATTTCTCTTATGTATAACAAGACTAGATTTATCTGTAAAGCACTTTTCACACAGTGAACATGAATATGGCTTCTCTCCTGTGTGACTTCTTTCATGTCTAACAAGATGTGATTTACCTGTAAAACATTTTCCACATAGTGAACACGAATATGGCTTCTCTCCTGTGTGACTTCTCTCATGTATAACAAGACTTGACGTATTCATAAAACATTTCCCACACTCTGAACATGAATACGGCTTCTCTCCTGTGTGACTTCTCTTATGTATAATAAGATGTGACTTTTGTGTAAAACATTTCCCACATTCAGAACAGTTAAATGGTTTCTCTCCTGTGTGAATTCTCTGATGATCCCTAACTTTGGCTTTAGTAATAAAATATTTTCCACATTCAGAACATGGAAATGGTTTCTCTCCTGTGTGAATTCTCTCATGTCTAACAAGATGTGATTTTGATGTAAAACGTTTCCCACATTCGGAACATGAATACGGCTTCTCTTCTGTGTAAACTGTTTCATTAATAAAAAGGGCTGGGCTGTATAGTAACCGTTTTCCACATTCACCATATTCATATCTTTTACCATTTTTTTGCCCAGTAGTTGTGATATTCTGTGATTGGTCAGGAGAAGTTTCCTCACGATTTGGAGGATTATATGATAGATCTGGACTATGAGGTCCTGGATGTACATTACAGGTAATGAGGTTTCCTCCTGAAGAGCGCTGCCTGGTATCTTTATCTTCTTCCTTATAATCTAGTGATAACGTGAAGTTTCCCTCAGACCTCTTACTGGGATTTCCTGTTAGGGTTAAAAATAGATTCAGTGACTTTTCTTGAAATGACAAAGGTCATACCGTAGAACATTCCTTTTAGTGTGACTCCACTACTAATGGATCAATGATAAAGTCCCGGATTCTGCTCTACAGTCTTCTATGACACAAACCTAGACCGGATAACATTCAACAATCTGAAACACATTTGGCCCTTCCTCGCCCTCGAGGCATTCCTTTCTAGGGGTCGGCCACTATATACTACTTGCTGGGAAGAGCAGATAAAGGCAGTTAGTGATTGACTGGCGCCAATTCCTGATGGTTTAACCCCTCAATGGCCACCTATTCTTGTGCAACTGTACATGACGCCAGGGGAAAAGTGAGGCTAGGGCTTTACATTTGCATTTTTACTTCGGTAGTTCTGCAGAACAAAACAAAATAACGGAAGCGGCATTTCCATAAAATGGTCGCCACTTGCCGGAGTGCAGTGACTATAAAGGGATCTAGTTTCCATTAGAAAACCCAGCATTTCACCAGACAAATAGCGCAGCATCCTACAAGACTCCATCTTGTATGTTTTTTATGAAATCTGCTCCTGCCAGAATTCAGCGTGCGCTATATGACGCCACGTTTTTCCCAGATGAGCAGTGAGAAGATGATCGCTCATCCATCCAATCCCCCTAATGAGACGGGTTTATTGGCAGCACAGCCATCGTCCCGAGCTTCTCTAGTAATACCGTCCCAGGCTGCCGGGATAACGGCTTATACGCCACATAGTGTTCACTCGGGGGCAGCTGTGGCTTCTGGGTATCTGCTTCTCCATTACACCTCTGTAAACAAAGTATTTTATATTAAAAAATTCCACAAATCTGAAAATATGATGAAATAACACCCTGTTTTATACCACACCTCCCTCCGGGAAAGGTGGCGAATCTAGATACACCACATCCGTACCAACCTGTAATATAGAAGAGTAATTCACCTACCAAAAACAGGAGACCAACAAAAACCACGAATCACGCCTGACACAGTCGTCAGGAACATAAAAATGTTCTCGGTCGTGGAATTTAGTGACTCAAAAAGAAATTATTTTGTAAAAGAGCGTTTTCATTGTGAAAGTCATAGAACGTAATAAAAAAACAATATAAATCTGGCATCACCCGACAGAATAAAGTGAATACTGGAAAATAAACCAGATTTCTTATCTCCCCCCAAAATAAAGGGAGAAAAGTCATTGAATCCATTATATGTACCCCAGAAAGGTTCCTATAAAAACGACAACCCGTCCTGCAAAAGTCAAGGTCTCAGACAGCGACAGAGGGGACACATGTGACCAGTCGTAATGAAAAAAAATCATTGTCACTAAGGGGTTAAAATGCACTCGTTGAGCGCCAGCTATACTTCAAAAGAGTTCATCAATTAACTTTATTTCTTCAGTTTAAAATCCCCAAGTTCAGGGCATGTTCAGACGCCCAGACATGTTGGACAAAGGTCCTTCTTCACACTTATGCACCGAACACTCGGATTTAAATACAAAAAGCGCTCACTTAGTGATGCCAACTGAATATTTAAAGGGATTGTCCAGGATAGGCCATCATAAGTCCTATACTCCACAGCCCGTAGCTCCAGCATCGACCTGAACAGCTGATCGACGGGGGTCCGATACCCCACAGCCTGTAGCTCCAGCGTCGACCTGAACAGCTGATCGACGGGGGTCCGATACCCCACAGCCTGTAGCTCCAGCGTCGACCTGAACAGGTGATCGACGGGGGTCCGATACCCCACAGCCTGTAGCTCCTGCGTCGACCTGAACAGCTGATCGACGGGGGTCCGATACCCCACAGCCTGTAACTCCTGCGTCGACCTGAACAGCTAATCGGCGGGGGTCCGATACCCCACAGCCCTTAGCTCCAGCATCGACCTGAACAGCTGATCGACGGGGGTCTGATACCCCACAGCCCTTAGCTCCAGCATCGACCTGAACAGCTGATCGGCGGGGGTCCGATACACCACAGCCCGTAGCTCCAGCGTCGACCTGAACAGCTGATCGGCGGGGGTCCGATACCCCACAGCCCGTAGTTCCAGCGTCGACCTGAACAGCTGATCGACGGGGGTCGGATACCCCACAGCCCGTAGCTCCTGCGTCGACCTGAACAGCTTATCGGCGGGGGTCCAATACACCACAGCCCGTAGCTCCAGCGTCGACCTGAACAGCTGATCGGTGGGGGTCCGATACCCCACAGCCCGTAGTTCCAGCGTCGACCTGAATAGCTGATCGACGGGGGTCCGATACCCCACAGCCTGTAGCTCCAGCGTCGACCTGAACAGCTGATCGACGGGGGTCCGATACCCCACAGCCTGTAGCTCCTGCGTCGACCTGAACAGCTGATCGGCGGGGGTCCAATAGCCCACAGCCCGTAGCTCCAGCGTCGACCTGAACAGCTGATCGACGGGGGTCCGATACCCCACAGCCTGTAGCTCCAGCATCGACCTGAACAGCTGATCGACGGGGGTCCGATACCCCACAGCCTGTAGCTCCTGCGTCGACCTGAACAGCTGATCGACGGGGGTCCGATACCCCACAGCCCGTAGCTCCAGCATCGACCTGAACAGCTGATCGGCGGGGGTCCAATACCCCACAGCCTGTAGCTCCAGCATCGGCCTGAACAGCTGATCGACGGGGGTCCGATACCCCACAACCCGTAGCTTCAGCATCGACCTAAACAGCTGATCGGCGGAGGTCCGATACCCCATAGCCCGTAGCTCCAGCGTCGACCTGAACAGCTAATCGACGGGGGTCCGATACCCCACAGCCCGTAGCTCCAGCGTCGACCTGAACAGCTAATCGACGGGGGTCCGATACACCACAGCCCGTAGCTCCAGCGTCGACCTGAACAGCTAATCGACGGGGGTCCGATACACCATAGCCCGTAGCTCCAGCGTCGACCTGAATAGCTGATCGGCGGGGGTCCAATACACCACAGCCCGTAGCTCCAGCGTCGACTTGAACAGCTAATCGACGGGGGTCCGATACCCCACAGCCCGTAGCTCCAGCGTCGACCTGAACAGCTAATCGACGGGGGTCCGATACACCACAGCCCGTAGCTCCAGCGTCGACCTGAACAGCTGATCGGCGGGGGTCCGATACCCCACAGCCCGTAGCTCCAGCGTCGACCTGAACAGCTGATCGGCGGGGGTCCGATACACCACAGCCCGTAGCTCCAGCGTCGACCTGAATAGCTGATCGGCGGGGGTCCGATACACCACAGCCCGTAGCTCCAGCGTCGACCTGAACAGCTGATCGGCGGGGGTCCGATACCCCACAGCCCGTAGCTCCAGCGTCGACCTGAACAGCTGACCGGTGGACCTCTGCTGATCAGTAAAGTAAAGGCTGGACAACCCCTTTAATGCCACACTCCTTAAAGAGACCAGCCCTGTATGGAGACTGCCACAGAATCATCTTTAGCACCACCTGGCTTGTGCCCAAGGCTCACAGGGAACCAAGTCCAGAAGGTGGCGCTAGTGAGACGTTCTCTTTCCTTACATTATGAGGCCCATGTATTTGCCTATTTAACCACTATTGTTAAGTCGCCGATCGTTTTAGACCTCACTTTTCTTAAGTTTGGTGAAAAGGGACAGAGAGCAAGTTATAGCTGACGTCTGGCGAAAGTAGATTTGAGTTTCTGCCTCACAGAGAGACAGAAATCAGTCTTTTTAACCTGTTCCCGACTGGCTAATGTAAATATATGTCGGCGGTTGAGTATTTAAAGATGGCATCTGCTTGCAAGCACAGCAGACAACGCCGATCGCACACATTTAACCCCTCAAGTGCTGTGGTCAAATGTCACCACAGCATCTGTGAGATTAAAAAACTGTGCACCGGATTCCACTAGCAAGGATCGGGGAAGCTGGATGGTGTGTGCGGCAGCCTCGGTCCTCCGAAATGTTCCGAGGCTGCAGCATTGGAGTCTATGAGAGAAGCCATCTAATGACTGCTTGTTCAAGTTGCCTAGGGGAACTATTAAAAAGTGTAATAAAAATAAAATATATAATAGTTTATTAAAATAAAATAATAAAACAAACATTCAAATCACTCCCATTTCCCCAAAATTAAAATGTGCAAACAATAAAAAAAATAAACATCATTGATATCGCCGCATGCTAAAACGTCTATACGATAAACATTATTAATCCCATACGACAAAAAACTTAATGGCCGATTTGTGCTCGCTTCACCTCCCACAAACTTCTTCCGCAGTGGCACTGTTAACTTCGAAACACAAGTCACAATGAGCGAGGATCTGCTAGCCGTGCGCGGTATTTACAACGCACCGGGAACGAGCAGCGGCCAGATTACATAAGTGCGTCGGTGAGAGAGACACTCCGGCCCCACGGATTACTGCATGGTTACTGCGCACCTATATCTGCATAAATGTACTTTACTTAGATTTTATGTGATAGACCAAAACAAAGCAGCAAGTCTGTATGAAGGGAGAGGAAAATGATACAAGGTTTTCACAATGTTTAATAAATAAAAATCTGGAAAGTGTGGGGTGCATGAGTATCCAGCCCCCTGTACTCTGATCCCCCTCAATAAAATCCAGTGTGACCAATTGCCCTCAGAAGTCACCTCATTAGTACCAAAGTCCTTCTTTCTGTAATGTCTTCTCAGTATAACACCAGATGTTCTGTGGAGGCCTCAGAGGTTTGTTAGAGAAGATTAGTGATCAAATAGCATCATGAAAACCAAAGAACACACCAGACAGGTCAAGGATAAAGTTATGGAGAAGTATAAAGCAGGTTTAGGCTATAAAAAATATCCCAATCCATCATCCGAAAATGGAAGAAGTATGGCACAATTGTAATTATGGTTTTGAGGTCCGTCAGAGTATCTCAATACCAGAATTAAACGGATCTGTTTTGATTTTGTACTTCATGATGCATCCGTTCCGTTAGGATCAAAACGGAAAAAATCTATTTTTTTAGGCTCCTAAAATACGGATCCGTCACCATTGACTTACATTGTTTTCAGTGCTGGATCCGTTTTTCATTTCAGTTTTTTATGATCTATTTTAGGGGTGCACAACCTGCGGCCCGGGGGCCACATGCGGCCATTGATACCATTCTGTGCGGCCCCCAACCATCTGGTAACAGACATGTATGCCTATGTCTTGTGGCTGCTCACATGTATTTTTCATGTATTTCTCCCATTAGATGGGAGTCCTGGAAGTGTAACCAGACATTAATGGTATATAATGTGTGTTCAATATGCCATAAGTACAATATTTCAGTTGTTAATACACCTTTAAATTTTAATTTCAGCCCTCGTCATTGGTTCAGTCTGGCAATGTGGCCCCCAACCAGGAAACGCTGTGCACCCCTGCTCTATATGATCTTTTTCCATTCAGAATGCATGGGGACAAAACTTAACAGTTTTTTATCCAGTATGGAAATCCTCTGCCGGCTCTCAATACCTGAAAAAACACAAGTGTGAAATAGACTAAGAGGCCCATGGTCAGTCTGGAGGAGCTGCAAAAATCCACAGCTCAGGTGGGAGAATCTGTCCACAGGACAACTATTAGTCATCTACTCCACAAATCTGCCCTTTATGGAAGAGTGACAAGAAGACATTTTTGAAAGCAGCCGTAAGAAGTCTTGTTTGCCACAAGCCATGTAGGGGACACAGCAAACATTTGGAAGAAGGTTCCTGGTCAGATGAGATCAAAGTAGAACTTTCTGGTCTAAATGCAAAACCCTCAACATCCAACAAGAGCTACAATAGAAGGGTTTAGATCAAAGCATCTTCATGTGTTAGAACGGACCAGTCACAGTCCAGACCTAAATCCCATGGAGAATCTGTGGCAAGACCTGGGAATTGCTGCTCACAGACGCTCTCCATCCAATCTGACTGAGCGCCAGCTCTTCTGCACAGAGGAATAGGCAGAAATGTCATCCTCTAGATGTGCGAAGCTAGTGGAGACATCCCCCAAAAGACCGACAGCTGGAATTACAGTAAAAAGGGGGTCCTACAAAGTACTGACTCCGGGGCTGAATACTAATGCACGCCACACATTACAGATTATTGACCTCGTCTCATCTTCTCTCCTCACACAGACTTGGACTTTGTGTTGGTCGATCACATAACATCCCAATAAAGTCCATTTAAGGTGTAACGTGAAAAAAATGTGGAAAGTTCAAGGGGTGTGAATACTTTTTCAAAGCAACATAAATGATTTTCTGGTACATAATTTTCTGGTACACAATTTTAAGACTCCAGAAACAGTTTGGCGTGACATCTGAAAAACCCTTTGAGAAGCAGATTCTATGGGATTTATCACTCCAGAACTGGCTCGGGAGGATGATATCTTCTGCCACACATCTACAGCCATTACTAGAAGTCTTCTGCACAACTGGACCCAGTAATATCTATAAATTGCTAACTGTGAGAGGTAGAAAATGTGAGCCCAGCCTCATCTTATAGCTTTTATGTCCTCTAGGGCTGCAGCTATCGATTATTTTAGTAATCAAGTATTGTATCGGTTAATCCAACGATTAATCGAGTACTCTAATTAGAAAAAATTAATTAAAAGAACATTTTCCTTTATAAAAACTCATCAGCACCCCCCGTGCCATCAGCCCCCTCCATGTCATCAGCTCCCCCTAGTGCCCTCAGTCCTCTGTGCCATCAGCTCCTCCCAGTGCCATCAGTACTCTGTGCCATCAGTCCCCTCCATGTCATCAGCTCCCCCCAGTGCCATCAGTCCTCTGTGCCATCAGCTCCTCCCAGTGCCATCAGTCCTCTGTGCCATCAGCTCCTCCCAGTGCCATCAGCTCCTCCCAGTGCCATCAGCTCCTCCCAGTGCCAACCTCCCTGGGCTTTCAGCTCCTGCCAGTGCCATCAGTCCTCTGTGCCATCAGCTTCTCTCAGTGCAATCAGTCCTCTGTGCCATCAGCTCCTCCCAGTGCCATCAGCTACTCCCTGTGCCATCAGCTACTCCCAGTGCCATCAGCTCCTCCCAGTGCCATCAGCTCCTCCCAGTGCCATCAGTCCTCTGTGCCATCAGCTCCTCCCAGTGCAATCAGTCCTCTGTGCCATCAGCTCCTCCCAGTGCCATCAGTCCTCTGTGCCATCAGCTCCCCCCAGTGCCATCAGTCCTCTGTGCCATCAGCTCCTTCCAGTGCCATCAGCCTCCCAGTGCCATCAGTACTCTGTGCCATCAGCCCCCTTCATGTCATCAGCTCCCTCCGTTTGCCATCAGTCCTCTGTGCCATCAGCTCCTTCCAGTGCCATCAGTCCTCTGTGCCATCAGCTCCTCCCAGTGCAATCAGTGCTCTGTGCCATCAGCCTCCTCCATGTCATCAGCTCCCCCCACTGCCATCAGTCCTCTGTGCCATCAGCTTCTCCCAGTGCCATCAGTCCTCTGTGCCATCAGCTCCTGCCAGTGCCATCATCCTCCCTGTGCCATTAGCTCCTGTCAGTGCCATCAGTCCTCTGTGCCATCAGCCTCCTCATGCCATCAGCTCCCCCAGTGCCATCAGTCCTCTGTGCCATCATCCCCCCGTGCTTTCAGCTCTCCCCAGTGCCATCAGTCCTCTGGGCCATCAGCCCCGTGCCTTCAGCTCCCCCCAGTGTCATCAGTCCTCTGTCCCATCAGCCCCCCCCATGCCTTCAGCTCTCCTAAGTGCCATCATCTACCCCCAGTGCCATCAGTCATCTGTGCCATCAGCTCCCCCCAGTTGCATCAGTCCTCTGTGCCATCTGCCACTATGTCTTCAGTCATCTGTGCCATCAGCTCTCCAAGTGCCATAAGTCCTCTGTGCCATCAGCTCATCCCAGTGCCATCAGTTCTCTGTGCCATCAACTCCCCCAAGTGCCATCAGTGCTCTGTGCCATCAACTCCCCCTAGTGCCATCAGTCCTTTTTGACATAAGTTTCCCCCAGTGCCATCAGTCCTCTGTGCCATCAGCTCCTCCCAGTGCCATCTGTCCTTTGTGCCATCAGCTCCTCCTATGCCATCAGCTTCCATATGCCATCAGCTTCCCCCAGTGCCATCAGTCCTCTGTGCCATCAGCTCCTCCCAGTCCCATCAGTCCTCTGATGCCATCAGCTCCCCCCAGTGCCATCAGCTCCTCCCAGTGCTATCAGTACTCTGTGCCATCGGCCCCCTCCATGTCATCAGCTCCCCCCAGTGCCATCAATCCTCTGTGCTTTCAGCTCCCCCCAGTGCCATCAGTCCTCTGTGCCATCTGCCACCCATGTCTTCAGTCATCTGTGCCATCAGCTCCCCCAGTGCCATCAGTCCTCTGTGCCTTCAGTCTTCTGTGCCATCAGCTCCTTCCAGTGCCATCAGTCCTCTGTGCCATCAGCTCCTCCCAGTGCCAGTCCTCTGTGCCATCAACTCCCCCCAGTGCCATCAGTCCTCTGTGCCATCAGCTCCCCCCAGTGCCATCAGTCCTCTGTGCCATCAGCTCCCCCCAGTGCCATCAGCTCCCCCCAGTGCCATCAGTCCTCTGTGCCATCAGCCTCCCAGTGCCATCAACTCCCCCCAGTGCCATCAGTCCTCTGTGCCATCAGCCCTCTGAGCAATCATCTACCCCTAGTGCCATCAGTCCTGTGTGCCATCTGCCCCTCCATGCCATCATGTCCCCCACTCCACCATTGCCATCGGCCCCTCCATGCCATGTCCCCCACTGCCAATAGCCCCTCCATGCCATCATGTCCCCCACTCCCCCAGTGCCATAAGCCCCTCCATGCCATGTCCCCCAATGCCATCAGCCCCCCTATGTAATACTTACCTTTGCTGGCAGGGTGCGCGGCTGGCTAATATGGAGTCCGCAGGAGAGGGACCGCAGCGTCTTCTTCCAAACATGCACTGGGAACTGACGTCACACAGCGTCAGGCAGTGCACACCGACAATGTGCGCACACCAGGCCCAGGACAGTGCAGCGCGGTGCCGACGGGAGACCATGGAGCGGTGAGTGATAGCTGGCTTTACCTAACTCAAGCTCCGTGGTCACATGACTAAAACGAATAGTTGTGCACCAACTACAGCATAAACTTAAAACAAGACATTTCATTTTTTTTTTTTCCAATTTTAATATAACTTTTAAGGATTTAAGCCTGAACCATGAGAGGATGGAGAGAAGATCCTGGAGAGGATGTCTATGGTGGTCACTGCCGGGAGGTCTACTTTACTGCAGCTCTAAGGTGGAGCCTCACCTGAAGAAACCTCCCCATTCCCTTCCTCCATTCATTATTCCATACCTGTGGTCACATGGACTGGAATGTCCTCCTCACTCTTACACGGGGGATCGCCCATCATCTGCTCTTCTTCATCCTCCACTTTGATAATAGTAAGATCTTCCCCCTGATTTGTCATCTGTAACAATTCAGGACAATACAGCAGACAGGTGGGAAATCTAACAGATCCACATAAGAGACCCCCACAATCTATGACCCCTCTATGACTGCAGGACCCCCCTATATAGATGTGTATAGGGCTCAGCTCCATCTACCTGATGGTTCTCTGGGAGCTTCTCCTCTGGACAGTCCTGGGAATACAGAGGACGGGGACATCTCTCGGGGGGACTTTCTTCTATGAGTCCATCTGTAGGAAACACACAGGGACAGGAGAGATCATTACATGTGATGATGAGATGATGGGAGTAGTATCCAGGTGACCCATGACAGCCCCCTCCTTACCCTGCTGATCGCCCCATAAATCCATCTCCTCTTCTGATTCATCTATAACCTCAATCTTAATATCCATCAGATTTTCATCCTAAAGAGAAATGTAAAATGGTCTTTGGTTCAGTCCCTTTCTGGTCAGATTCTGGGGAGACTTCAGCTCCATCTACCTGATGGTTCTCTGGGAGCTTCTCCTCTGGACAGTCCTGGGAATACAGAGGACGGGGACATCTCTTGGGGGGACTTCTCCTCCTGGATCCATCTGTGGAGACACAAGCACACAGTGACTGAATACATGGCCTCCTGTAGATCTGTCTATAGATCAGACACTTCTCTCAGCTCCTTCACTTCTAGGGTTAGCGATCAGGGCCTAAATAATGTTCTGCTCCTCGCCGGCTAAATCTCATGCTAATCCAGTCACCCACATAGAAATGCCATGCTTGGAGCGGATCTTCCCTCCAGAGACTCTGCTTTCACTTCTTCCTCAGTGGAATATACTCTTACCTCCAATGGTCGCCTTTAACAACCCCTTTTGTGGGGGACACTCAATTCCAACTTTCCTGGTACAGCTGACACCTCAAGATCAACATAAAGAAGGGTACAAACACAAAAGTGCAGGTAGAGCACTCACTGCAAACATAAACAAGAGAAGGAGATAATAGGACAATTCTGAAGAACCCTTCAGGTGGGCAAGATCGGGATACAGAGGTAAGTAGCTGGGGTAGGAGTAAAAGTGCCAGGGAGGCGAGTCCCGAGCTGGAACACCCTAGTAAATATGTCTGACTGATATTAGGGATACAAGCTCAGGGCCAGCCACATTTCAGTAGGGGTTTGCTCCACAGCAACAAGGAGGATGCTGTAGAAATGATGGGAGTAGTAGTAAAGCAAAAAGGTCAGATAGATACTAGTTGTAGGGGACTTTATAATTAAGTAGACAGACAGGGTCATCTGTCGCCGGGACTATGAATGCAGAACAGTGTGTTGTCTTCAGGGTGCTTGGGCTCCGCATATTGTGGATAGGACAGACAGGTTGCTGGGTGGGACTGCAGAAGACCCGGTGGTCATTGTCCAAACTGTCAGTAGGAGCCAGAAGGTCCTTAAGAATGATTTTAGGGAACTAGGAGAAATAGTACTGGTGCCACAAGGGCCACTAGAAAGGCAGTCGGAGCTTTGGGAGGTAAAAAAGTGGCAGGAAGGAAGGGTTGGGTTCATGGAGAACTGGACCAGGGGCAGACGAAACTTGGGAATGCGTCATCAGAAAATGACTGTTAGTGGAGCAGTCCGTGCCGGCGCTGCTGCCCCTAGCTGCGGGCATGGGCGCCGGGATTGCTCTTTCCCTTCTGCTGCCATGCGCCGTTCTGACAAGCGTGGGCAGCAGGTAGCCTAACTGTTGAATCTGTTGGAGATACAACAACTTACAGCTTAGTCTATTGCTGGAGTGACTGCAGTTCACAGTTCTAACACTAGATGTCGCTGTTACTAATGCTCGCTTGTAGTCTCTCTCTGCATTTCTAGGATGTGCTGTATTCCTGTACATTGAGGTGAACTCACTGATTTCTGTTTTTGTGCCATTCACCATGTAAGGTGACCTTCTGTTATTGCAAGAGCCAATGAAGCCAGCTCTGTTTCTCCACAACGTCTGATCTGAATCGACTCTGCTCCACCCAGCAATCATACTCAGCAGCAGTATCTGCGCTCCGTGCCAGAGCTTACTTCATGCTTAGAGTCCTGTACTGGTTGTTCGGGCGTGCACGGGCGTGTCTCTCCTCCCTTGTGAGGCAGCACGTACACGCCCTCTGTCTCTCCAGACTATGGCTGGATTGCAGGAAGTATCTAAAGGCACTTCCTGCCCCAGGAAGGCGCCTGAGCAATCTTGGTCACTAGCTTGTCTAGTTCCTAGTGTGAAGGTGTTTTGGGGGTTTGCTTTGCTGTGTACCGGACCATGCTTTTGGATTTATCAGATTTTGCTTGTTTGCCACCTGCCTCTGACCTTGGACTTCGTTTACCGACTTTGCTTGATGGCTGCCTGCCCTGACCCCGGACTTCCTGGCAATGTACTTCCCCTCGGTGCTTGCAGTGTTGCCTCTGACCCCCTGGTTAGCTTCCACTGACTTTGGTACCGGGTGACTATCCTAATAGTCCATGCCTATCCTCACCATCAGAGGCTCCAGTGAAGACCAGGTGGTTGCTTAGGCATGCCCCTCCAGGGTGTAGCCGGTCAGTGGCGCAGTGAGTCGACACCCGCTTGTATAACAAAAACCGGCTGTTTAAATCACTTTAAGTTTAACATTTTTAAATCATTTTTGATATCACTTTTTATATTTAAACCAAAAATCCAGCATTTTTTGTATCGGCCACCATGTCTAATAATTGGCGCCACTTCTTGGTCTGTAGAGATCACTTTACTGCAGTTACCTCATTCTAATCCTGCCTGTAATGATATCACCTTTGTGTATAGATAAGACAGGATCCACCATTCACAATAGGGGATTGTCAGAGCTTATCTACTCCCCCTCCCTGCACAGGCCACAGAGCGTGCCCATAACACTCTCCCATAGAAGTCAGTGAGGTCCCTCCTAACCATTGTGTCTATGGCCCATGGGGCAACCATAAAGTAATTTTTTTAATGTTGCGTAAATGCTGTTAAGAACAGTTCAGACAAGACGCCGCTCCCATCATCATGTTAAGGAAATCAAAAAATCTAGAATCAAAAAATAAAAATAAAATTATAAAAAAAAGGAGATGTGTTACTATCTAGTTTTAACATTTTTGGCGACACATTTCCTTTAAAGTGGCCCCAAGTGGAAAGTCCAAATTGACAGAAGGTAGGGCCACAATTAGGCAGGGACAACAGAAATAGGTGTGGACAGCAATTCCATAGTGCAGCACAAAATACCGCCCCAGCAAAAGCAAACACCACAGTGTAGCATAAAATACTTCTGCCCTCGCCACAGAATTCAACTGTATCACCGTCCTGCAGACAGAGGGCATCAGGAGGGTATCTGCATAAGGACATGATGGTCCTAGCATTATGGTTATGTACCTGGCCAGTGGCCGTCAGGAGGGCTCGGCGAGGTATCGGCTCAACGGGAAATTTCCCTGTAGGGTACATGGCCAGTCCACTCCTGAACCGGCTCTACAACAGGGACGGGCTGCTGGGCTCCAGAAAGAATGGACTAGGACCTGGGGGAGGGTGGTCATACTAATATGGGGGGCAGTGGGAATTCAGTGGGGGCTGGGAATACTGAGGAAAGTAGGGAGGTGGCTAGAAATAAGAGTGCACCCAAAAAAAGCACAAGTGCCTGCTGGTGAATGGAAGGATGAAGTGGTCATGGACAGACATGAACGTAGTGGCTGGAGGACATGACTGGGTAACACTGGGTTATAAGGATATAGTACATGACAGTCCAAACCAGACCCGGAACAGATCCAGAGATCTCACCATTCATTGCTGCAGCTGCTCAGCGAGATTTACAGTGGCATGCAAAAGTCTGGGCGCCCCTGGTCAAAATTCCTGTCACTGAACAGTTCAGCAAGTTGAAGATGAAATGGTCTCCAAAAGGCATAAAGTTTAAGATGAAACATACACCAGGACGTACACGCCCTCTATCTCCCAGACTATGGCTGGATTGCAGGAAGTATCTAAAGGCACTTCCTGCCCCAGGAAGGCGCCTGAGCAATCTTGGTCACTTGCTTGTCTAGTTCCTAATGTGAAGGTGTTTTTAGGGTTTTGCTTTGCTGTGTACCGGACCATGCTTTTGGAGTTATCAGATTTTGCTTGTTTGCCACCTGCCTCTGACCTTGGACTTTGTTTACCGACTTTGCTTGATGGCTGCCTGCCCTGACCCCGGACTTCCTGGCAACGTACTTCCCCTCGGTGCTTGCAGTGTAAGCAATATCAGTCGATTATTTTGGTTTTAAAAAATTTTAGAGTAAAAAAAGGAAAGAAGTACTTTGCAAAAGTAAGTGAACCCAAGGAGATTTGAGCACTTAGAAAATGTTGACCGAGGTCTCAGACCTTACATAGCCTGTTGGGGATAAGGATTCTTCACAATCATTGTAAGGAAAGGCCACAAAGCCTTATAAATACCCAGACTCCTCTAACCTTGTCCCAAAAAACAGCAGTCATTGCTTCTTCTAAGCAGCAGCCTGACACTCTGAAAATGGTTCAGGTCCACAAAGCAGGAGAAGGCTAGAAGAAGGTAGCAAAGTGTTTCAGGTTCCCATTTCCACAATTTTAACAGTAATGAAAAAATAGCTAACAGGAGCAGTGGAGGTTAAGAGAAGATAAGGGAGACCAAGAAGAACTTCAGAGACAGATGCCCGTAGGATTGCTAATAAAGCAGGGTGGTCATAAGCATGGAAACGGGCAAAGGAGGCAATATGGAGAACCACAATCCATTATTAAGTGACTGGGTGACTGGTATTAACTGCATCAACATGATAGAGGCCATCTGCTGAAATGACACAACCCCTTTGAGCATGGGGGGGGGGGATAATTCATGCCTTGGGGTTGTGTTGCAGCTATTGGCAAGCGGAACACTTCACAAGTTAAGGGAAGAATGGATTCAATGAAATTCCAGCAAATTCTGGAAGCAAACATAAAAAATAAAAAAAACTGAAGGTGAAAAGAGGATGGCTTCTACAAATGGATAATGTTCCTAATCACACCCCTAACTCCACAATAGAAAACGTCAAAAGGGACCCGCTGAAGATTTTACCATGCTCCTCACAGTCCCCTGATCTGCTGAAGGTTCTACCATGGTCCTCACAGTCCCCTGATCTGCTGAAGGTTCTACCATGGTCCTCACATTCCTGTAATCTGCTGAAGGTTTCACCATGGTCCTCACAGTCCCCTGATCTGCTGAAGGTTCTACCATGGTCCTCACAGTCCCCTGATCTGCTGAAGGTTTTACCATGGCCCTCACAGTCCCCTGATCTGCTGAAGGTTTTACCATGGCACTCACAGTCCCCTGATCTGCTGAAGGTTTTACCATGGTCCTCACAGTACCCTGATATGCTGAAGATTTTACCATGCTCCTCACAGTCCCCTGATCTGCTGAAGGTTCTACCATGGTCCTCACAGTCCCCTGATCTGCTGAAGGTTTTACTATGGCCCTCACAGTCCATGATCTGCTGAAGGTTTTACCGTGGCCCTCACAGTCCCCTGATCTGCTGCAGGTTTTACCATGGTCCTCACAGTCCCCTGATCTGCTGAAGGTTTTACTATGGCCCTCACAGTCCATGATCTGCTGAAGGTTTTACCATGGTCCTCACAGTCCCCTGATCTGCTGAAGGTTTTACCATGGTCCTCACAGTCCCCTGATCTGCTGAAGGTTTTACTATGGCCCTCACAGTCCATGATCTGCTGAAGGTTTTACCGTGGCCCTCACAGTCCCCTGATCTGCTGCAGGTTTTACCATGGCCCTCACAGTCCCCTGATCTGCTGAAGGTTTTACCATAGTCTTCACAGTCCTGTAATCTGCTGAAGGTTTTACCATGGCCTCACAGTACCCTGATTTGCTGAAGGTTTTACCATGGCCCTCACAGTCCCCTTATTTGCTGAAGGGTTTTCATGGGCCTCACAGTCCCCTGATCTGCTGAAGGTTTTACCATGGTCCTCACAGTCCCCTGATCTGCTGAAGGTTTTACCATGGTCCTCACAGTCCCCTGATCTGCTGAAGGTTTTACCATGGTCCTCACAGTCCCTTGATCTGCTGAAAGTTTTACCATGGTCCTCACAGTCCCCTGATCTGCTGAAGGTTTTACCATGGTCCTCACAGTCCCTTGATCTGCTGAAAGTTTTACCATGGTCCTCACAGTCCCCTGATCTGCTGAAGGTTTCACCATGGTCCTCACAGTCCATGATCTGCTGAAGGTTTTACCATGGTCCTCACAGTCCCCTGATCTGCTGAAGGTTTTACCATGGTCCTCACAGTCCCTTGATCTGCTGAAAGTTTTACCATGGTCCTCACAGTCCCCTGATCTGCTGAAGGTTTTACCATGGTCCTCACAGTCCCCTGATCTGCTGCAGGTTTTACCATGGCCCTCACAGTCCCCTGATCTGCTGAAGGTTTTACCATAGTCTTCACAGTCCTGTAATCTGCTGAAGGTTTTACCATGGCCTCACAGTACCCTGATTTGCTGAAGGTTTTACCATGGCCCTCACAGTCCCCTTATTTGCTGAAGGGTTTTCATGGGCCTCACAGTCCCCTGATCTGCTGAAGGTTTTACCATGGTCCTCACAGTCCCCTGATCTGCTGAAGGTTTTACCATGGTCCTCACAGTCCCCTGATCTGCTGAAGGTTTTACCATGGTCCTCACAGTCCCTTGATCTGCTGAAAGTTTTACCATGGTCCTCACAGTCCCCTGATCTGCTGAAGGTTTTACCATGGTCCTCACAGTCCCTTGATCTGCTGAAGGTTTCACCATGGTCCTCACAGTCCATGATCTGCTGAAGGTTTTACCATGGTCCTCACAGTCCCCTGATCTGCTGAAGGTTTTACCATGGTCCTCACAGTCCCTTGATCTGCTGAAAGTTTTACCATGGTCCTCACAGTCCCCTGATCTGCTGAAGGTTTTACCATGGTCCTCACAGTCCCCTGATCTGCTGCAGGTTTTACCATGGCCCTCACAGTCCATGATCTGCTGAAGAATGGAGGAAAATCCCCCAAACCAGAACCGAAAAAGACTTTTGGCTGCTACAAAAAGCGTTTACAAACTGTGATACCTGCCAAAGGGTACTAACCATGCAGGGTGCACAAAGTTTTGCTTCGGGCCCTTTTACATTTTTGCTATTTTAAAAATGTAAAAGATGAATAAAAATAGTTTTTACTTAAAATACAAAGGGAATGTGTCACCTTTAACCTTATGCCTTGAGGAGATCATTTCATTTTAACTTGCTTAACTTTTCATAGTAACAGGAATTTTGACCAAGGGTGCCCAAACTTTTGCAAGCCACTGTATTTCAAGCTGCCACCCCAAGACAAGAATAAACAAAATAGTGTAAAAAAAATGCATATTTTTTTTGTTCAGATATAAAAAAAAGTATTTAAAATCCAGCATTAGCAGCGTGAAAACTCGGACTACATACAAAGCGTCATACGTGAATACATCAGAACCCTGTATGAAACATTCCTGTTCAATTCCCTTGTACATCACCGAGACCAATTGGAGGAGGGGGCATAGAATTTACCCCGACCCGCACAGTGCGCCCTCCTTACTGGGAACGGTGGAGGAGAAATTCCAGTGTCCAGGACAGTGTCCATTAGTATGAACTAATCAAAGAGGAATACTACAATGTAATATATATAAAAAAGGACCTATGTATGTGTGTATGTATGTGTGAATATATATGTATGTGTGTGTGGCGAAACCAACCTCGCCACGGTGTTTTGGAGGGGGCTGTTTACCAGCCTCCTGCCCTGGGATTATGGTCCCTTAAGTTATTGGGTCTTAAGGCACTTGGGACGGAGCCCTCTGTCCCTGGATTGCATCCTTTGCCTTACTTGCTTGGATGGAGCACATGGTGAGAACAATAGATAGCGGCCATTGTAACTCACAGACACTGTTCTGACTTTCCACACGGTGCTATCTTGCCTGTATTCGGTGCACAGAGACATCATTCAGGAGTTTGAAACTACCAAACAGGGGACACATTTATTAGTGACTATTTTCTGTATAACTTGTATATTTTCAGTGTAACTGTATCTTCCAAACTACTGAACGGATGTGGGTGAATTTTCGACATGTGGTTCACCCAGATCCCCCGGTTCCGAGGATATATTGGTTATGGGGTTATTGCATGTTTTTTGGGTTCCTGTGATATGTTTTATAAAACTGTATTTCTTTGCCTTAAATTATATTCGCCCTTGTGTTCAATAATCATCATCGGCAGAGGGGAGGAATATGCTGGGTGTGGTCCTATTGTCCCATTGTGTGTTTAAATGGTGATGTCTGTCCTGTTGTCTCCACATGTGTATTGGCGATCTCCCTTTGTCCTGAGAGATAATTGGATTGCCCTCGGTTGTCTCCCAGGCAGAGAGGAGGAAACCATGATGCATTGTGGGGATGTGTTGTATCTGTTCTGTGTCGCAGTCTCCCTTCTGGTCCTCTAGGGGGCGTGAACGATTGGTTGCTGTATTTACATTGTATGTGTTGTAAGATATTGATTGGTTGGATTTCAAAACCCTGTGGGCAGTACTATGTTTGTTTTTTATGAATAAAAGAGGCTGTACTTGAAGTACAGTCAGAGCACTGCTTGACCCTCAACACGGAGCCTTGTCTCGTTATTGGGGGGATTCCCTGTATGCTGTTGGAGACTGATTGCCAGGAGTGTAAGCTGACTGTATGCTTTTCCTGTTCGTCTGCTGACAGCTATTTGTGAGGTTCCAGTTTGGAGTGCTATTTTGTATCCAGTTCGGGAGGTTGGTGTTCTGCAGTAGCTGTGCCTGTCTCTCAGAAAGGGGCATATCGCCTAAACGGATTTTAACCCCTTGTCTGCTGAAACGGTCCGTTACAGTGTGTCTGTATGCATGTGTGAATGTATATGTATGTGTGAATGTATGTGTGTGTATGTATGTATGTATGTATGTGTGTGTATGTACAGTCCTGATCAAAAGTTTAAGACCACTTGAAAAATGGCAAAAAAATATTTTACATTGTTGGATCTTAACATGGTTCCAAGTGGAGCTTCAGCATGCAACAAGAAGAAATGGGAGTGAGACTAAACATTTTTTGAGCATTCAATTAATTGAAAACAACGAATAAACTGAAACAGGCCATTTTTCAGCTGATCCATATGTTAGGACCACATGCCTTTAAAAGGCCAAATCTGTGCAGAGATGTGGATTCATTGTCATCTTCTGTCAGGTAGTCACACGTTGTGATGGCAAAGGCAAAAAACTCTCCCTTTTTTGAACGTGGTCGGGTTGTTGAGCTGCATACGCAGGGTCTCTCACAGCGCGCCATCGCTGCTGAGGTGGGACGCAGTAAGACAGTCATTTGGAGTTTCTTAAATGATCCTGAGGGTTATGGATCAAAAAAATCAAGTGGAAGACCCCAAAAAAATTTCATCAGCACTGAGCCGGAGGATCCAATTGGCTGTCCGTCAAGACACTGGACGATCCTCAACCCAAATTAAGGCCCTGACTGCAGCCCCATAACCATCAGACGGCATCTGAGACTGAAGGGCTTCAAAAACAAAAAACGTCTTCAAAGACCTCGTCTCCTTGACCGACACAGAACTGCTCGTTTGAACTTTGCAAAAGAGCACCAAACATGGGACATTCAAAGGTGGAAGAAAGTTTTATTCTCTGATGAGAAAAAAATGTAACCTTGATGGTCCTGATGGTTTCCAACGTTACTGGCATGACCAGCAGATCCCACCTGAGATGTTTTCTACGCGCCACAGTGGAGGGGGCGCCATAATGGTCTGGGGGGCTTTTTCCTTCAGTGGAACAATGGAGCTTCAGGAAGTGCAGGGGCATCAAACGGCCACTGGCTATGTCCAGATGTTGCAGAGAGCATTCCTCATGGCTGAGGGCCCTCGTCTGTGGGGTAACCACTGGGTTCTTCAACAGGACAACGCTACAGGACACAATGCCCGCAGGACAAGGGACTTCTTCCAGGAGAATAACATCACTCTTTTGGCCCATCCTGCGTGTTCCCCTGATCTAAATCCAATTGAGAACCTTTGGGGATGGATGGCAAGGGAAGTTTACAAAAATGGACAACAGTTCCAGACAGTAGATGGCCTTCGTGCGGCGTCTTCACCACTTGGAGAAATGTTCCCACTCACCTCATGGAAACGCTTGCATCAAGCATGCCGAAACAATAACGACGAAGCTACTCATTACTGAGGTCATGTTTGGAGGTTGGATTTCTGTTTTGGGGGGGGTTTCTTTTTTTTTTGGAGGTGTGGTCCTAAACTTTTGATCAGCTGAAAAACAGCCGGTTTCAGTTTATTCGTTGTTTTCATTAAATTGAATGCTCAAAAAATGTTCTGTCTCACTCCCATCTCTTCCTGTTGCATGTTGAAGCTCCACTTGGAACCTTGTTAAGATCCAGCCGTGATAAATAGGATTGTTTGCCATTTTTCAAGTGGTCTTAAACTATTGATCAGGACTGTGTGTGTGAATGTGTGTGTTTATGTATGTATGTGTGTATGTATATATGTGTGTATGTGTGTATACATGTGTATGTGTGTATGTATGTTCCACAATTACTTAGAAAACGCAACCATCGATTTCAGCGACACTTGGTGTACACATCTCTTGCTACCTGGAAAGAAATCTTGTGGGGGTCTCAGCTCTCTAGGACGTACCGTTCCTGAGATATTCCCAAAAAATGACCTGCATTATCCAATACAAGCCTGAAAGTCTCTCTCTTCATATGCCAACTGCCATACACAAGGTCACATGACCCTTATCAGCCAATAGAAGCTCGCAGGCCCTTAGTCTCCACATACACACAGTTTTATACCAGGTTTCCATAACAACTCATTTTTCTTCACTGCTGCAGGTCAGCTTTAACCCCTTAAGGACTCGGCCCTATTTCACCTTAAGGACTTGGCCATTTTTTGAAAATCTGACCAGTGTCACTAAGTGGTAATAACTTTAAAACGCTTTGACTTATCCAGGCCGTTCTGAGATTGTTTTTTCGTCACATATTGTACTTCATGACACTGCTAAAATGAAGTCAAAAAAATAAGTTTTTATTTATAAAAAGAATACCAAATTTACCAAAAATTTTTAAAAAATAGCAAAATTTCCAAGTTTCAATTTCTCAACTTCTATAATACAGTTGCAAGAAAAAGTATGTGAACCCTTTGGAATGATCTGGATTTCTGCACAAATTGGTCATAAAATGTGATCTGATCTTCATCGAAGTCACAACAATAGACAATCACAGTCTGCTTAACCTAATAGCACACAAAGAGTTAAATGTTACCATGTTTTTATTGAACTCACCATGTAACCATTCACAGTGCAGGTGGAAAAGTATGTGAACCCCTAGACCAGGCATGCTCAACTTGCGGCCCTCCAGCTGTTGCAAAACTACAACTCCCATCATTCCCTGACAGCCTACAGCTATCATCCTACAGAAGGGCATGGTGGGAGTTGTAGTTTTACAACAGCTGGAGGGCCGCAGGTTGAGCATGCCTGCCCTAGACTAAAGACATCTCCAAGAGCTAATTGGAGTGAGGTGTCAGCCAACTGGAGTCCAATCAGTGGGATGAGATTGGAGGTGTTGGTTACAGCTGCCCTATAAAACACACACCAGTTCTGGGTTTGCTTTTCACAAGAAGCATTGCCTGATGTGAATGATGCCTCGCACAAAAGAGCTCTCAGAAGTCCTACGATTAAGAAGTGTTCACTTGCATAAAGCTGGAAAGGGTTATAAAAGTATCTCCAAAAGCCTTGCTGTTCATCAGTCCACGGTAAGACACATTGTCTATAAATGGAGGATGTTCAGCTCTGCTGCTACTCTCCCTAGGAGCGGCCGTCTTGTAAAGATGACTGCAAGAGCACAGCGCAGACTGCTCAATGAGGGGAAGAAGAATCCTAGAGTGTCAGCTAAAGACTTACAGAAGTCTCAGGCATATGCTAACATGCCTGTTAGCGAATCTACGATACGTAAAACACTAAACAAGAATGGATTTCATGGGAGGACACCACAGAGGAAGCCACTGCTGTCCAAAAAAACATTGCTGCACGTTTACAGTTTGCACAAGAGCACCTGGATGTTCCACAGCAGCACTGGCAAAATATTCTGTGGACAGATGAAACCAAAGTGGAGTTGTTTGGAAGAAACACACAACACTATGTGTGGAGAAAAAGAGGCACAGCACACCAACATCAAAACCTCATCCCAACTGTGAAGTATGGTGGTGGGGGCATCATGGTTTGGGGCTGCTCTGCTGCGTCAGGGCCTGGAGGGATTGCTATCATCGAAGGAAAAATGAATTCCCAAGTTTATCAAGACATTTTGCAGGAGAACTTAAGGCCATCTGTCCACCAGCTGAAGCTCAACAGAAGATGGGTGCTGCAACAGGACAACGACCCAAAGCATAGAAGTAAATGAGCAACAGAACGGCTTAAACAGAAGAAAATCCGCCTTCTGGAGCGGCCCAGTCAGAGTCCTGACCTCAACCCGATGGAGATGCTGTGGCATTACCTCAAGAAAGCGATTCACACCAGACATCCCAAGAATATTGCTGAACGGAAACAGTTCTGTAAAGAGGAATGGCCAAGAATTACTCCTGACCGTTGTGCACGTCTGATCTGCAACTACAGGACACGTTTGGTGGAAGTTATTGCTGCCAAAGGAGGTTCAACCAGTTACTAAATCCAAGGGTTCACATACTTTTTCCACCTGCACTGTGAACGTTTACATGGTGTGTTCAATACAAACATGGTGACATTTAACTCTTTGTGTGTTATTAGGTTAAGCCGACTGTGATTGTCTATTGTTGTGACTTACCGTATTTTTCGCCGTATAAGACGCACCTAGGTTTTTGGGGAGGAAAATAAGAAAAAAAATATTTTGAACTAATTGTGGTCTGTGGGTGATGCACTGTTATGGAGGATCTGTGGATGACACTGTTATGGAGGATCTGTGGGTGACGTACTGTTATGGGGGATCTGTGGGTGGCTCTTATTGGGGTCTCTGGATGGCACTGTTATGAGGATCTGTGTATGACAGTTATGGGGGGGATCTGTGGGTGACACATATATAGCATCTTATGCTATGTGTCATCCACAGATCCCCTCCATAAGTGTGGGGGTCGCATTTGCTTTTATAATGGGGGTGGGGGCGGCATCTGCATTTATAATGACAGCGGGGCCCGTGCAGTGACTGTATTCTACTACACGGGCCCCGCTCACTGTATAATCATATCCCTAATACCGTAGTTAATTGTTGTGTGCACTGCATGTAAAAGCATAATGAGCGATAATGATGAGCGCTATTACTTACAATTAGAAGCGCTCGCCGTTCGGAGCAGAGAGGAGGGAGGAGGCAGGCGGGGAGGACGGGCGCTGGCAGTGTGAGTCATCCATCATGCGCCCACGCCGCCTGCTTCATTCATAAAGTGGGCGGCGCAGGCGTGTGACGTAGTGACTCACACTGCCAGCGCCCGTCCTCCCGGCCTGCCTCCTCCCTCCTCTCTGCTCCGAACGGCGAGCGCTTCTAATTGTAAGTAATAGCGCTCATCATTATCGCTCATTATGCTTTTACATGCAGTGCACACAGCAATTAACTACGGTATTAGGGATATGATTATACAGTGAGCGGGGCCCGTGTAGTAGAATACAGTCACTGCACGGGCCCCGCTGTCATTATAAATGCAGATGCCGCCCCCAGCCCCTCCTCCCTCACAGCTGATACACCCGCCGCACGGCATCGCGGCGGTTGTATCATTGAAAACTAGGCAAAATCGGCTACATTCGCCGTATAAGACGCACTGCTATTTCCCCCCCACTTTTGGGGGGAAAAAAGTGCGTCTTAAAGATCAGATCACATTTTATGACCAATTTGTGCAGAAATCCAGATCATTCCAAAGGGTTCACATACTTTTTCTTGCAACTGTACATAGTAATACCTCCAAAAATAGTTATTACTTTACATTCCCCATATTTCTACTTCATGTTTGGATCATTTTGGGAATTATATTTTATTTTTTGGGGTTTTTACAAGGCTTAGAAGCAAATCTTGAAATTTTTCAAAAACCCAATAAAGTGAAAAAAAGTTGAAAAAATTAAAGTTTCCCCCCCCAAAGAATTAAAAATTTCATGTAAAAATAAACAAAAACGTCATTTTCCCCAAATAAAGTTAAAAAAATTGGTAAAAAATGGGGGGGGGGGGAGTATACATATTGGGTATCGCCGTGTCCGTATCGACCGGCTCTATAAACATAGAGGGGCGGGCGCTGTGGAGGTCACTGTTGAAGGGGCGGGCGCTGTGGAGGTCACTGTTGAAGGGGCGGGCGCTGTGGAGGTCACTGTTGAAGGGGCGGGCGCTGTGGAGGTCACTGTTGAAGGGGCGGGCGCTGTGGAGGTCACTGTTGAAGGGGCGGGCGCTGTGGAGGTCACTGTTGAAGGGGCGGGCGCTGTGGAGGTCACTGTTATGGGGGATACTGTCGATGTCTTTTAATGACACACAGAAACATGAAATGAAATAGATGAAATATACCCGAGCGATGCCGCGTCCTTCTGCTGGTGTGATATAATACCAACCAATGTAGTCCTGACCCTGGCGCGCGTTTCGCAGTCGCTTCCTCAGGGGATAGCGGTATAATGTGCTCCTCTCATTATATATGCTACTAATTGGGAAAACCAATTAGTAGCGTGACGTCATACCCAGTTCCTCACGCGGCGTTCCACGCTGGAAGGCGTGACGTCATACCCAGTTCCTCACGCGGCGTTCCACGCTGGAAGGCGTGACGTCATGCGGCGTTCCACGCTGGAAGGCGTGACGTCATACCCAGTTCCTCACGCGGCGTTCCACGCTGGAAGGCGTGACGTCATACCCAGTTCCTCACGCGGTGTTCCACGCTGGAAGGCGTGACATCATACCCAGTTCCTCACGCGGCGTTCCACGCTGGAAGGCGTGACATCATACCCAGTTCCTCACGCGGCGTTCCACGCTGGAAGGCGTGACGTCATACCCAGTTCCTCACGCGGCGTTCCACGCTGGAAGGCGTGACGTCATACCCAGTTCCTCACGCGGCGTTCCACGCTGGAAGGCGTGACGTCATACCCAGTTCCTCACGCGGCGATCCACGCTGGAAGGCGTGACGTCATACCCAGTTCCTCACGCGGCGTTCCACGCTGGAAGGCGTGACGCCATACCCAGTTCCTCACGCGGCGTTCCACGCTGGAAGGCGTGACGCCATACCCAGTTCCTCACGCGGCGTTCCACGCTGGAAGGCGTGACGCCATACCCAGTTCCTCACGCGGCGTTCCACGCTGGAAGGCGTGACGTCATACCCAGTTCCTCACGCGGCGTTCCACGCTGGAAGGCGTGACGTCATACCCAGTTCCTCACGCGGCGTTCCACGCTGGAAGGCGTGACGTCATACCCAGTTCCTCACGCGGCGTTCCACGCTGGAAGGCGTGGCGTCATACCCAGTTCCTCACGCGGCGTTCCACGCTGGAAGGCGTGGCGTCATACCCAGTTCCTCACGCGGCGTTCCACGCTGGAAGGCGTGACGTCATACCCAGTTCCTCACGCGGCGTTCCACGCTGGAAGGCGTGACGTCATACCCAGTTCCTCACGCGGCGTTCCACGCTGGAAGGCGTGACGTCATACCCAGTTCCTCACGCGGCGATCCACGCTGGAAGGCGTGGCGTCATACCCAGTTCCTCACGCGGCGTTCCACGCTGGAAGGCGTGGCGTCATACCCAGTTCCTCACGCGGCGTTCCACGCTGGAAGGCGTGGCGTCATACCCAGTTCCTCACGCGGCGTTCCACGCTGGAAGGCGTGACGTCATACCCAGTTCCTCACAGGGGCCGCCCTCTAATACTCTCCCTACAGATCAGTTTATAAATACAAGAAAATAAATCTGCAAAAAGTATTAATTGGACAAACGGGAAAGGGATTCAAATGATAACAAAAGGAAACGTCAGCCAAAAGAGTGTGCGTATGTAGATGTAATATTAGAGAAGGCGGGAACGCAGAAACCAAAACCGGATATCCGGTGTGCGCTCCACTGTGGAACGCAAACTCCGATCCACTCCCGAGCGTCAGATCGCGTTCCAGGCTGTAACGCACCTTTGCCTTCAGCATAGCAGTAGCTGAAGTGATGCACTGACCCCGGAGTGGGGCTGCCTGGAATATCACATAGTATCGGGATATCAGGGATCGGTCGCACTGATCAGTAACACATCAGACCCAATAATACAAAACTATGAAAATGCTGAAGGCAAAGATGCGTTACAGAACGCGATCTGACGCTCGGAGTGGATCGGAGTTTGCGTTCTGCGGTGGAGCGCACACCGATATCCGGTTTTGGTTTCTGCGTTCCAGGTGGATGCGCCTCTGATCCGCCTTCTCTAATATTACACACACTCTTGGCTGATGTTTCCGTTTGCTATCATTTGAGTCCCTTTCCCGTCTGTCCCGTTGAGGCTACTTTCACACTTGCGGCAGAGGATTCCAGCAAGCAGTTATGTCGCCGGAACTGCCTGCCGGATCGGGCGATCCAGACGCAAATGGATGGCATTTGTCAGACAGATCTGGATCCGTCTGACAAAGGCATTGAAATACCGGATCCGTCGCTCCGGTCTCATCTTGAAAAACGGATCCGGTATTAATTTTTTTCACAGATTTAAAGGTCTGAGCATGCGCGGACCGGAAGAACAGATCTGTCAATGCGGCACCAATACATTTCAATGGAAATTAATGCCGGATCCAGCATTCCGCCAATTGAGAGAACAATGCTGCATGCTGCGGTATTTTCTCCGGCCAAAAACCGTAAAAGGGACTGAACTGAAGCGTCCTGGTGCATCCTGAGCGGATCGCTCTCCATTCAGAACGCATTAGGATAAAACCGATCAGTTCTTTTCCGGTATAGAGCCCCTAGGACGGAACTCAACACCGGAAAAGAAAAACGCTCGTGTGAAAGTGCCCTAATACTTTTTACATATTTATGGTTCAAACATTGTTTTATTAAAGCAGAAAAATCTATGATACAGAAAACATATCAAAATACTCAGATACACGCAGGGAACAATTACTGGCTAAAGAGAAGACTTCAAAGTACCAAAAGACGGAATAACCTATACCGGATAGGACAGTACAGAAAGCGTATCAGAATACTCAGATACACGCAGGGAACAATTACTGGCTAAAGAGAAGACTTCAAAGTACCAAAAGATGGAATAACCTATACCGGATAGGACAGTACAGAAAGCGTATCAGAATACTCAGATCCACGCAGGGAACAATTACTGGCTAAAGAGAAGACTTCAAAGTACCAAAAGACGGAATAACCTATACCGGATAGGACAGTACAGAAAACAGACTGTTGGTACCAGTCAAGGGAGTATAGATAGGGCACGTACCCTCAAATAATATATACTGACCGGGGCACAGGACGATAAAGAGACAAACAAGGACACGACAGATACAGAAGGCGAGGGAAGGAAAGGGCTAAGGAATGGAATGAATATGTCAGCACATTAAGAGCTACTAATGGGTATGGCGCCAGTGGTCAACCAACCTGAAAAGGAGGTAGAGACCAGTTCAGGTCTGAAGTCACTTTGCGAGGCAAACATAATAGAAAACACACAAATATTACCCCATTCTAGAAACTACACCCCTCAAGGTATTCAAAACTGATTTTACAAACTTTTTTAACCCTTTAGGTGTTCCACAAGAATTAATGGAATATAGAGATACAATTAAAAAATTTCACTTTTTTGGCAGATTTTCCATTTTAATAATTTTTTTCCAGTTAGCAAGCAAGGGTTAACAGCTAAACAAAACTCAATATTTATGGCCCTGATTCTGTAGTTTACAGAAACACCCCATATGTGGTCGTAGACCGCTGTACGGGCACACGGCAGGGCGCAGAAGGACAGGAATGCCATACGGTTTTTGGAAGGCAGGTTTTGCTGGACTGGTTTTGGGCACCGTGTCCTATTTGAAGCCCCCCTGATGCACCCCTAGAGTAGAAACTCCAAAAAAGTGACCCCATTTTAGAAACTACGGGATAGGGTGGCAGTATTGTTGGTACTAGTTTAGGGTACATATGATTTTTTGTTGCTCTATATTACACTTTTTGTGAGGCAAGGTAACAAGAAATAGCTGTTTTGGCACCGTTTTTATTTTTTGTTATTTACAACATTCATCTGACAGGTTAGAATATGTGGTATTTTATAGACCAGGTTGTCACGGACGCGGCGATACCTAATATGTGTACTTTATTTATTTATGTAAGTTTTACACAATGATTTCATTTTTGAAGCCAAAAAAAATCATGTTTTAGTGTTTCCATAGTCTGAGAGACATAATTTTTTCAGTTTTTGGGCGATTACCTTGGGTAGGGTATGATTTTTGCGAGATGAGATGACAGTTTTATTGGCACTATTTTGGGGTGCGTGTGACTTTTTGATTGCTTGCTATTACACTTTTTGTGATGTAAGGTGACAAAAATTGGTTTATTTAGCACAGTTTTATTTTTTACGGTGTTCATCTCAGGGGTTAGGTCATGTGATATTTTTGTAGAGCCGGTCAATACGGACACGGCGATACCTAATATGTATACTTTTTATTTATGTAAGTTTTACACAATAACAGCTTTTAAAAAAAAAAAAAATGATGTTTTAGTGTCTCCATATTCTGAGCCAAATTTTTTTTTTTTTTGGACGACTGTCTCAGGTAGGGGCTCAATTTTTGCAGGATGAGGTGACGGTTAGATTGGCACTATTTTGGTGGACAAACGCCTTTTTGATCGCTGGCTGTTGTACTTTTTGTGATGTAAGGTGACAACATTTTTTTTATTTAGCACAGTTTTTATTTTTTACGGTGTTCATCTGAGGGGTTAGGTCATGTGATATGTTTATAGAGCCGGTCGATACGGACACGGCGATACCCAATATGTATACTTCCCCCCCCCCCCATTTTTTACCAATTTTTTTAACTTTATTTGGGGAAAATGACGTTTTTGTTTATTTTTACATGAAATTTTTAATTCTTTGGGGGGGGAAACTTTAATTTTTTCAACTTTTTTTCACTTTATTTTTTGTCCCACTTTGGGACTTGAGCTTTTGGGGGTCTAATCCTTTACAATGCATTCCAATACTTCTGTATTGGAATGCATTGGCTGTATAAGTACTGTGAGTATTACTCATACAGCTTCCGGGGCCTGTGAGATGCAGCGGGCTGGATCTCACAGGCTCGTCACCGGAAGGCATCGCGCTGCCTTCCATGCCATCGGGTCCCCCCTACAGCTGCATGGGGAACAGATTGCACCGCCGATCGGCGCCACAACCGCAGGTCTGAATTGACCCCCCCCGGCGTTGTGACAGGATGCCCGCTGAATGATTTAAATGGACATCCTGGTCCTATTAACCCCCGCCGCGCCGCAATCTAGTTTTAAAGTTATGACGTACTGGTACGTCATGGGTCCTTAAGGACTCTGGAAACATGCCATACTGGTACGTCATAAGTCCTTAAGGGGTTAAAAGGGCAGGGCGCTGTGGAGGTCACTGTTAATGGGACGGTCCTCTATGGAGGTCAGTGTTAAGGAGCAGATTGCTGTAGAGGCCACTGTTAAGGGGACGGGGTGTTGTGGAAATCACTGTTAACGAGACGGGGTACTGTGGAGGTCACTAATAAAGGTGCGGCCGCTGTGAAGGTCACTGTTAAAGGGGCGTACTGCTGTGGAGGTCACTGCTAAGGGGACGGTCCTCTAGGGAGGTCAGTGTTAAGGAGCAGATTGCTGTAGAGGCCACTGTAAAAGGGACGGTCGCTGTGCAGGTCACTGCTAAGGGGGCGGGATCCTGTTGAGGTCACTGTTAAAGGGGCGGGGTGATGTGGAGGTCACTGATGAAGGGGAGGGTGCTGCGGATGTTACTGTTAAGGGGGCGGGCACTGTGGAGGTCACTGTTGAAGGGGCAGGGTGCTGCGGATGTTACTGTTAAGGGGGCGGGCACTGTGGAGGTCACTGATGAAGGGGAGGGTGCTGCGGATGTTACTGTTAAGGGGGCGGGCACTGTGGAGGTCACTGATGAAGGGGAGGGTGCTGCGGATGTTACTGTTAAGGGGGCGGGCACTGTGGAGGTCACTGTTGAAGGGGAGGGTGCTGCGGATGTTACTGTTAAGGGGGCGGGCACTGTGGAGGTCACTGTTGAAGGGGAGGGTGCTGCGGATGTTACTGTTAAGGGGGCGGGCACTGTGGAGGTCACTGTTGAATGGGAGGGTGCTGCGGATGTTACTGTTAAGGGGCGGGCACTGTGGAGGTCACTGTTGAATGGGCAGGGTGCTGTAGAGTATTTGAAAATAACAAACAAAGGAATCCCTCAGGGGGTTGCTACACCAATATTTTACATAAAATTGAAATTAGGAGGTCACTAGGACCAAGGCGTATTTTTGCAACTCCTCTGACTAGTATTAAAACTAAACTTTATTTCAATATGTTAAAAGTATCAAAAATCTTCTTGGGAACATGCTTTAATACCCTCAGGAGTTCAATGAGTCCGGGTCATAGGCCATGCATTGGACTTCATGCTGGACTGACAGATTGGGCACCATCTGAATATCCAGATAACTAGACTAGGCGCCCTAAAACAGCTTCAGGGGAAACTAAACAGGCCGACAGGCTCGGCGAGACATGTAGGGACACAGGACTTTAGTTTTTAGGCAGGAGCTGTTTTAGGGCGCCTAGTCTAATTATCTGGATATTCAGATGGTGCCCAATCTGTCAATCCAGCATGAAGTCCAATACATGGCCTATGACCCGGACTCATTGAACTCCTGAGGGTATTAAAGCATGTTCCCAAGAAGATTTTTGATACTTTTAACATATTGAAATAAAGTTTAGTTTTAATACTAGTCAGAGGAGTTGCAAAAATACGCCTTGGTCCTAGTGACCTCCTAATTTCAATTTGGGGTGCTGTAGAGGTCACTGTTATGGGGGCGGGTGCTGTAGAGGTCACTGTTGAAGGGGCGGGTGCTGTGGAGGTCACTGTTGAAGGGGCGGGCGCTGTGGAGGTCACTGTTGAAGGGGCGGGCGCTGTGGAGGTCACTGTTGAAGGGGTGGGCGCTGTGGAGGTCACTGTTGAAGGGGCGGGCGCTGTGGAGGTCACTGTTGAAGGGGCGGGCGCTGTGGAGGTCACTGTTGAAGGGGCGGGCGCTGTGGAGGTCACTGTTGAAGGGGCGGGCGCTGTGGAGGTCACTGTTGAAGGGGCGGGCGCTGTGGAGGTCACTGTTGAAGGGGCGGGCGCTGTGGAGGTCACTGTTGAAGGGGCGGGCGCTGTGGAGGTCACTGTTGAAGGGGCGGGCGCTGTGGAGGTCACTGTTATGGGGGATACTGTCGATGTCTTTTAATGACACACAAACATGAAATGAAATAGATGAAATATACCCGAGCGATGCCGCGTCCTTCTGCTGGTGTGATATAATACCAACCAATGTAGTCCTGACCCTGGCGCGCGTTTCGCAGTCGCTTCCTCAGGGGATAGCGGTATAATGTGCTCCTCTCATTATATATGCTACTAATTGGGAAAACCAATTAGTAGCGTGACGTCATACCCAGTTCCTCACGCGGCGTTCCACGCTGGAAGGCGTGACGTCATGCGGCGTTCCACGCTGGAAGGCGTGACGTCATACCCAGTTCCTCACGCGGCGTTCCACGCTGGAAGGCGTGACGTCATACCCAGTTCCTCACGCGGTGTTCCACGCTGGAAGGCGTGACGTCATACCCAGTTCCTCACGCGGCGTTCCACGCTGGAAGGCGTGACATCATACCCAGTTCCTCCCGCGGCGTTCCACGCTGGAAGGCGTGACGTCATACCCAGTTCCTCACGCGGCGTTCCACGCTGGAAGGCGTGACGTCATACCCAGTTCCTCACGCGGCGTTCCACGCTGGAAGGCGTGACGTCATACCCAGTTCCTCACGCGGCGATCCACGCTGGAAGGCGTGACGTCATACCCAGTTCCTCACGCGGCGTTCCACGCTGGAAGGCGTGACGCCATACCCAGTTCCACACGTGGCGTTCCACGCTGGAAGGCGTGACGCCATACCCAGTTCCTCACGCGGCGTTCCACGCTGGAAGGCGTGACGTCATACCCAGTTCCTCACGCGGCGTTCCACGCTGGAAGGCGTGACGTCATACCCAGTTCCTCACGCGGCGTTCCACGCTGGAAGGCGTGACGTCATACCCAGTTCCTCACGCGGCGTTCCACGCTGGAAGGCGTGGCGTCATACCCAGTTCCTCACGCGGCGTTCCACGCTGGAAGGCGTGGCGTCATACCCAGTTCCTCACGCGGCGTTCCACGCTGGAAGGCGTGACGTCATACCCAGTTCCTCACGCGGCGTTCCACGCTGGAAGGCGTGACGTCATACCCAGTTCCTCACGCGGCGTTCCACGCTGGAAGGCGTGACGTCATACCCAGTTCCTCACGCGGCGTTCCACGCTGGAAGGCGTGGCGTCATACCCAGTTCCTCACGCGGCGTTCCACGCTGGAAGGCGTGACGTCATACCCAGTTCCTCACGCGGCGTTCCACGCTGGAAGGCGTGACGTCATACCCAGTTCCTCACGCGGCTTTCCACGCTGGAAGGCGTGACGTCATACCCAGTTCCTCACAGGGGCCGCCCTCTAATACTCTCCCTACAGATCAGTTTATAAATACAAGAAAATAATAAATCTGCAAAAAGTATTAATTGGACAAACGGGAAAGGGATTCAAATGATAACAAAAGGAAACGTCAGCCAAAAGAGTGTGCGTATGTAGATGTAATATTAGAGAAGGCGGGAACGCAGAAACCAAAACCGGATATCCGGTGTGCGCTCCACCGCAGAACGCAAACTCTGATCCACTCCCGAGCGTCAGACCGCGTTCCAGGCTGTAACGCACCTTTGCCTTCAGCATAGCAGTAGCTGAAGTGATCCACTGACCCCCGGAGTGGGGCTGCCTGGAATATCACATAGTATCGGGATATCAGGGATCGGTCGCACTGATCAGTAACACATCAGACCCAATAATACAAAACTATGAAAATGCTGAAGGCAAAGATGCGTTACAGAACGCGATCTGACGCTCGGAGTGGATCGGAGTTTGCGTTCTGCGGTGGAGCGCACACCGGATATCCGGTTTTGGTTTCTGCGTTCCAGGTGGATGCGCCTCTGATCCGCCTTCTCTAATATTACACACACTCTTGGCTGATGTTTCCGTTTGCTATCATTTGAGTCCCTTTCCCGTCTGTCCCGTTGAGGCTACTTTCACACTTGCGGCAGAGGATTCCAGCAAGCAGTTATGTCGCCGGAACTGCCTGCCGGATCGGGCGATCTAGACGCAAACGGATGGCATTTGTCAGACAGATCTGGATCCGTCTGACAAAGGCATTGAAATACCGGATCCGTCGCTCCGGTCTCATCTTGAAAAACGGATCCGGTATTAATTTTTTTCACAGATTTAAAGGTCTGAGCATGCGCGGACCGGAAGAACAGATCTGTCAATGCGGCACCAATACATTTCAATGGAAATTAATGCCGGATCCAGCATTCCGCCAATTGAGAGAACAATGCTGCATGCTGCGGTATTTTCTCCGGCCAAAAACCGTAAAAGGGACTGAACTGAAGCGTCCTGGTGCATCCTGAGCGGATCGCTCTCCATTCAGAACGCATTAGGATAAAACCGATCAGTTCTTTTCCGGTATAGAGCCCCTAGGACGGAACTCAACACCGGAAAAGAAAAACGCTCGTGTGAAAGTGCCCTAATACTTTTTACATATTTATGGTTCAAACTTTGTTTTATTAAAGCAGAAAAATCTATGATACAGAAAGCATATCAGAATACTCAGATACATGCAGGGAACAATTACTGGCTAAAGAGAAGACTTCAAAGTACCAAAAGACGGAATAACCTATACCGGATAGGACAGTACAGAAAGCATATCAAAATACTCAGATCCACGCAGGGAACAATTACTGGCTAAAGAGAAGACTTCAAAGTACCGGATAGGACAGTACAGAAAACAGACTGTTGGTACCAGTCAAGGGAGTATAGATAGGGCACGTACCCTCAAATAATATATACTGACCGGGGCACAGGACGATAAAGAGACACACAAGGACACGACAGATACAGAAGGCGAGGGAAGGAAAGGGCTAAGGAATGGAATGAATATGTCAGCACATTAAGAGCTACTAATGGGTATGGCGCCAGTGGTCAACCAACCTGAAAAGGAGGTAGAGGTTCCATGGGTCCCAGCTCCTCCAGAATGCCGAGGTAGTGTCTCGATCAGAGGCACCCAGTTCTTCCATATAAACTAGAACGTCCATAGAATTGGACCAGGTGACTCTTAAAAGAAGATTATCTGTCTCATGGCTAAAATAAATAACCATAAAGCCCCTTTCTTAACCTGAGAGATCCGACCTGGCAGAATGGATAAGAGAGCTAGAGATGGATCCGGGCTGATAGCAGTTTTGTATAGGTGATTGTATAGAGCAAAGACATCCCGCCACAGGGGATCCACTCCTGGACAATCCCACCAGATATGTCTCATTGTACCAGTTGCTGCAAGACACCTCCAGCAAACATCTGATACCGAAGGGTAGAACCGGTGTAATCGAACTGGGGTCCTATACCATCTGGTGAGAATTTTATAGTTGAGCTCCTGTAGATTACAGGAAACAGACAGCTTGTGTGTAAAGATAAGAGCTCGAGACCATTGGTCTACCGAGAAGGTGGAGCCCAGTTCTGATTCCCAGTCTGACATAAATTTAGGTTTAGCTCTGTGAGAACCCATGGAAGAACCCTCAGTCTCCCAAGAGTCCAACATGGCATAAAAAAGAGATATAGCGTGTCCGGGTGCAGAGCTAGCCGTACACAGCTTTTCAAACTCCGTTAAGGGCGGGCAGGATTGCAATCCAGGTATCAGGGAGTTGACATGTCTCCGTAACTGAAAATAAAGAAACCAGCGCCCAGGCATTGATGGTATAATATGAGGGATGTCTTCTAAGGGGAGCAGACCGGTCTGAGTGCATATGTCTTTTATTCGGATTGTGGAACCACTTCGGGACCCGAGTGCCGAGAGTTGGTTAAGGCCAACAGGTAAGCTTGGGTGACCTGTAAGAACTGTAAGGGGACCGGAGCGTGTATAAGGTTGAGTTTAATGGAAAATTTGCTCCAAAGTCTAGCTAAAGAATAAAGGAGCATCGGGGAATGCGAGTCAGGCAGTGAATTCAGGGAAGTAGGAGGGAGCCAAAAAATACCAGTAGCTAGGTGAGGAGCCATTTCATGTTCAATATCAACCCATAGTTTAGAGGAGCGGCTGTGATGAGGATCTAGAACACAGTTCATAACTGCCGCTCTGTAATATGTGAGGAAATTTGGCAACCTGTACCTCCTGAAGATTTAGAACGAGACAATAAGCTGTAGCCTAGCCTAGCCCTGGACGTCCTCCAAACAAAAAACAATATCATTCTAGTGAAATAAATAATGGGAATTTTGCACGGGATCGTCTGGAACAAATATAGAAGGCGCGGCAGGATATCCATTTTAACGGCATTAATCCGTCCGAACCAGGAAATCTGAAGTGAGGCCCATTTCTGGACTCAATGGATTTAAACATGGGTAAGTAGTTAAGTTTGAACAGGTGCGACAGGTTCACCGGGATAAGAACACCCAGATATTTAATGGAGTGCGAGGCCCACCTAAAGGAGAATGAGTCCTTAAGGTAAACCGTTTCTCCATGGGGTAGACTGACATTTAGGATCTCCGATTTCTGTACATTAACTTTAAAGTTGCTAAGGCGACCAAAAAGATCGAACTCCTGAAGGACCGAGGGGAGTCCTATTCTGGGAGAGGTTAAGTACAACAGTAAATCGTCTGCAAACAGGGATAATTTATGTTCCGTATTACCAAGTCTAACACCTGAAATGGAGGAATTCGAACGGAGAGCATTCGCCAGGGATTCCATCACTAATATGCACAGGAATGGCGATAGGGGACACTCCTGACGAATACCGTTTCGGATATTGAAAGGAGCAAACAGAAGGCCATTGACACGGACACAGGCCGAGGCATATAGAGCTAATATCCTATGGAACATTCTGTCTCCCAAACCTATGTGGCGCAGAGTTTCCTCAAGGAACCGCCAGTTTACCCTGTCAAATGCCTTTTCAGCGTCTACAGCGAGAAGACACAAGGGCACCTTGTGTAGTTGCGATCTTGCAATCAGCCCCAATGTTTTGAGTGTATTGTCGCGGGCTTCACGATTTGAGGCAAATTCAACTTGTTCCCTATGGATACAACCCGGTATATGAGGATGGAGTCTCAGGGCCAGGAGCTTGGCATACAGCTTGAGGTCCACATTGAGCAAGGAGATAGGTCTATAGTTGGAACATACCATAGGGTCTCTACCTGGTTTAGGAATGACCGCGATGTGCGCCTGGAGAACTTGACGTGTGAAGGTGCAATCCTGTGAGATGGAGTTAAATGTCTCAACGAGTATAGGGGTTATCTCTTCCCTAAGAATTTTGTAGAAACGTCAGGTCATCCCATCTGGTCCTGGGCATTTCTCATTTTTCAAATCCTTGATCACAGTTCCCAACTCAGAGGGGGTAAAATCATAATCTAACGTGGCAGTAACTGTGTCGGGCATGGGGGTGGGGCCGAATTGTGATAGATAGTTGCATATGTCATCTCTGTGCGAAGGCTCTTGGGCTGTACCCGTCGACTGAAGATCATACAGGGAAGAATAATAGGACCTAAACTCAGATGTGATATCTACAGGGTTATGTACGGAACCCCCGGATTGTGTGTTAATTGAGGGCACATGAGTTAGGGACGTTCGAGGATGTAGTGCTTGGGCTAACCAACTACCGCATTTATCCCCATACTCAAAAAAAACGTGCCTAATTTTGTCCCTGATAAACAGTGATTTTTGGTTCAAAATTTGTAGTATTTGCTGTTGCACGAGGGAAATGTCTGACTTTAGGACATCCGATGGGGAGGTCTTATTTTGACTTTCCTTCTGAGCAAGGTCCGATAAAAGAGATCTCAATTTATGAGAACGTTCTTTTTTCAGCCTGGTACCATGGGAAATAAATATGCCCCGCAGTACGCATTTGAGAGCCTACCATTTCAAAGGGGGGGCTGTCAAATCCGTCCGGTGGTCACTACCAAAATCGGAAATAGCTTTCCTAATGTCCGTTAAGCAAGCGAAGTCTGATAGTAGATTATCATTTAATCTCCACGAGAAAGGATGTGGGCAAGAGGTATGAGGTGAAATAAGGCCATATACAGGGGCATGGTCAGACCATAAACGAGTGTCAATGGAGCATTTAGGATCAGAATCCAACAGCTGCTGTGAAATAAATATGTGATCAAGTCTGCTATAACTATTGTGAATCGGAGAATGAAAGCTATAGTCCCTGATACCTGGATGCAAGATACGCCACAGATCTACCAATCGAAGAGCCACGAGATCAGATTTAAATCTGCGAAGAGAGCTCGAGGAGACCGAGGACCTACCAGAGGAAGAATCCACCATCGGGTCCATCACTAGGTTGAAATCGCCTCCAAGAATAATCGGGGAGCCATCTGCAAATTTGGATAGTTTTTCCAAGATCTTGGATCCAAAAGTAATCTGCCCCTGGTTAGGAAAATAAACGTTAGCAACAGTGATAACAGAACGGTCAACCGAGAGCTTAAGAAGTCCACCTCAGAGGATAAGACCGTATGACGGAATGTTTTGTGTAGCCCTATGGAGGCACCTCCAGACCTTGTGGCGGGATTGGGGCCATGGAACCAAGTTTGATAGTATCTATTGGTACATTTGGGCACAGCATCGGTCTTAAAATGAGTTTCCTGAATCATGGCAATCATGACTTTCTTCTTGTGAAGACGTTATAATATCTGTCTGCGTTTCTGGGGTTTGTTAAAACCCCGGATGTTAAAGGTACAAAACGATATGGGCGCCATCTTGCATAAAAAGTGTGGGGTCAAGGTAAGAACCATGGAATCCCTTCCCCGACATCAGAAAGGTAATTAAGGGAGGGCTAGGGAAACACAAGGTAGGGGAGACAGAAAAACAAGCACACAAACAGACAGATACACATATATTGAGAAAGAAGAAGAAAAGAGAAGAAAGGAAAAAAAGAAAAAAGGAGAGCCAACAACGTCAGCTCAGTGAACCCTAAGTAACGACCGTGGTCACTAGCGGTGGTAAACGCCGCAGTCCCTAAGTGGGGTAGGGAGAAGACAAGGACTGGGCAACCTCCCCACTTAACTCCAGCTAGTTGAAGAAAAAGAATATAATTGCAACATACAACAGGACAGATGTATAAGCGGGTGAGGAAGACCCAACCATAGAAGGGACAGCATGCAAATACAGCAATAACAATGCAGAATGCTAAAGTGCGCAGAAGGGTGCAAACCCCTCAAATGTGCTTACTATGCAGCACGGATATCGCCGACAGTCAATCGTCAGGATCAGGTGTGCGTCTAGAGGGCCTCTTCTGTCGTCTGCCATCTTACTCTCTGTGGAATGGAGACGTTTGGTCTGGAACACGGCCAGTCAGGTAGCCCCAGGCATGGAGGATCAAAGGCGGCTCGAAAGCTAGGAAGGCCATCTAGAGACTTGAACACCGCTGATTTACCCTCTTTAGTTGCAGACAGTTGGAACGGGTAGCCCCATCTGTATGGTATATCTTTGGCTTTAAGCACCGCCAAAAGTGGTTTCAGGGCTTTACGCAACTGCAGAGTGCGTCTCGCCAGATCTTGCAATATTATGATCTCCTTGTCAGCATGTAGTTTTTCCCGCATTTCTGGATGCTTTAAGGATAGCCTCCTTGTCTTTGTAGAAGTGTATCCGACAGATGACATCGCGGGGGCGGTTAGGGTCACTCAATTTAGGACCCAAGGCTCTATGTATGCGATCCATTTCAAGGGAATGTCCCGGATCTCTGGCCAGTAATGTATTAAAGAAGGAAACTGCCCACTTTCCCAGGTCTTGTGGAAGAATAGATTCAGGGAGCCCCCTAATGCGTAGATTAGTCCTCTTTCTATTCTCAATATCATCTAAGTGAGTGAGGATATCTTGTATCTCCGAGTGTGCCTGCATAGCTTGTTGGTGAGAGTCCAGGACCAGTAATACTTGGTCTTGTACAGTTTCCACCTCCTCCACTCTCTGGCCTACCTGTTTAAGCTCATGCTGTAAGGCCTCAATGTCCCGTTTGTGGGATGATTCCAGCCTTGTGAACAGGGCATCCATTTCTTGCCTGGTGGGGAGGGATCTGAGGTGAACTTTCCAGTCCCAATCCTCATCATCACCCGGTGGGACTGGGGAGCCTCCTGACCTGGACATCGGGAGCAGCGGTTCCTAGGAGAAGAGCTCTGAGCTGCGGCAGGGGTTTCCCCCGTAAATGAGGGCGATGAGGTGGCTGTCTCGACGCCATCTTGGGAGATTCGTCTCTCTCCTGGTTCTCGTCTGACTGGCTGGGCGAAGCAAAGAAGCGGGAAATAGCCCCCGATTTGCGCTGGGTCGGAGCAGGGGTAGATGAGGGTCTCCTCCTGCGTCCTTTCATGGAGCTGGCGAGGCCTGAGTTGTCCCGTGAGGGCTGTTTAAGCTGGAGTCGTTCGGGAGCCGAGGTAAGACGCGTCTCACTCCACCATTGGCAAGCTCCGCCCACTTTTTACATATTTATTTTTTGTATTTATAAACTGATCTGTAGGGAAAGTATTAGTGGGCGGCCCCTGTGAGGAACTGGATATGACGTCATGCGTTCCAGCGTGGAGCGCCGCCATGTCTGGACTGGTGATGGGAAGTTCAAATCTTTTAGATGAATCGGTTCATTTGAATCAGTTCATTCAAAAGAACCGATTCATGAATCGAATCTTCGATTCACTTGCTGAGTCGGCTGACAAGCAAGTGAACAATGGGCAGCACGGTGGCTCAGGGGTTAGCGAGGGGCCTCAGGGGTTAGCGAGGGGCCTCAGGGGTTAGCGAGGGGCCTCAGGGGTTAGCGAGGGGCCTCAGGGGTTAGCGAGGGGCCTCAGGGGTTAGCGAGGGGCCTCAGGGGTTAGCAGGGGGCCTCAGGGGTTAGCAGGGGCCTCAGGGGTTAGCGGGGGGCTCAGGGGTTAGCAGGGGGCTCAGGGGTTAGCAGGGGGCTCAGAGGTTAGCAGGGGGCTCAGGGGTTAGCAGGGGGCTCAGGGGTTAGCAGGGGGCTCAGGGGTTAGCAGGGGGCTCAGGGGTTAGCAGGGGGCTCAGGGGTTAGCAGGGGGCTCAGGGGTTAGCAGGGGGCTCAGGGGTTAGCAGGGGCCTCAGGGGTTAGCAGGGGGCTCAGGGGTTAGCAGGGGGCTCAGGGGTTAGCAGGGGGCTCAGGGGTTAGCGGGGGCTCAGGGGTTAGCAGGGGGCTCAGGGGTTAGCAGGGGCCTCAGGGGTTAGCAGGGGGCATCAGGGGTTAGCGGGGGGCCTCAGGGGTTAGCGGGGGGCTCAGGGGTTAGCAGGGGGCCTCAGGGGTTAGCAGGGGCCTCAGGGGTTAGCACTGGTGCCTTGCAGCGCTGGGGTCCTGGGTTTCGAATCTGACCAAGGACAACATCTGCATGGAGTCTGTTCTCCCCGTGCTTGCGGGGGTTTCCTCCAGGTTCTCCCACACTCCTAAGACATACTGATAGGGACCTTAGATTGTGAGCTCCTGGGGACAGTTGGATGCTGAAGTCTGTACAGCGCTGCGGAATATAGTAGCGCTATATAAGTGCATAAAATACATAAATAAACTGAAGCATCCAGGGGGGGGGGGAAACTCCAGACTGGAGGGGTAATTCATATAACTAAAATGGTTGCAGACCAGGAAGGTTGCGAGGGCCTTCACTCCAGGATCACGGTACACAAGACCTGCTGGAGTCTCTGCTACGTCACGCGGGTCACCTCAGTCACGCGGGTCACCTCAGTCACCTCAGTCACGCGGGTCACCTCAGTCACGCGGGTCACCTCAGTCACGCGGGTCACCTCAGTCACGCGGGTCACCTCAGTCACGCGGGTCACCCCACATGGATTGGTACATGAACCCACTGCAGAATATGGTGGCGCTATAGAAATAAAAATTATTCTCTCATGTGTATGGCCAGATTTCATCCCATAGTAAGTAGAGTAGAGAATATTAGTTTAGAAAGTGGGTCGTGGAGCGAAGCCAACAAGAGAAACATTTGCCTCTGATAAATTAAAACGTTTCCTACGGTACATTTGCCGACACTACTGATTTATGCACAGTTGTGAGAAAAGTGACCATTTAACGGATCTCTAATAGCACAAGACACCTTAAGGGGTCTTGTACAGTCTATGCTTTCACTGCCCAGTCCTTCTGGTGGCATGAGGGGGACCTACACAATACAGTCAGGTTGATTTAGTAACCTCCAATCAGTGTACAACTATATATTTTCTTACCTTGCAATGTGAGGAGATGGTGAACCTCCATCATGGCCTCCTCGTACAGATCCTCCTGTCCTTCTATATACTCCCACTCCTCCAGGGAGAAATACACCGCCACATCCTGACACCTTACAGGAACCTGACAACACAATGACACCGTCATCACCCAGACCCCTCCAGTGCTGTTACTGGAGAACCTCCCAGTATTCCCAGCAGTGTCACCTCTCCAGTCAGCAGCTCCATCATCTTGTGGGTGAGTTCTAGGATCTTCTCCTCATGTATCATGGGGGGAGGCTCTGTGATGGGGGTCCGCCCTCCTGACTCCTGGATGATGGGAGTCCTCCCCGATGTCTTCTTCACTAGGGTGTAATCCTGTGGATGGAGAGACACTTATGGAACCCAATATTTCCCCCTCAGCTGAAGGAAAAAAGTCTATCAACGACTGATGTTAAATAGTCCGCTTTCGAGACAACTTAGGCCTCTTCATCAGGCTCCTAGTTATACTGTCCCGGTGAAGAGATCCAGGTTGTCCTGAAAGCTTCCTGTTTAATAACATCATTTCTTTTATTTCTACTACCCACAAAAGGGAATCATATCTGCAGGACTTGCATTTCCCTCAACGGACGGAGATTGTAACCTCACGACATACAGCTCTAGCGAGACCATAAGAGGTATACTGGAAACCTCACTTACAAAAACCATCACAAAAAAGAACAAGTCCAAAAAGAGGGGTAAGAGGGGAGGTCATAAAAAACTTTAAATACACAATATGGCAAAAAGTATTATGGCGACCATGTCTTAGGTACCGAAATACAATCTTCCATTTAGTCCTTTTCCACAGGTGTATAACATCCAGCCTCTAGCCGTGCAGTCTACCATTACCACAGTGTATAACATCCAGCCTCTAGCCGTGCAGTCTACCATTACCACAGTGTATAACATCCAGCCTCTAGCCATGCAGTCTACCATTACCACAGTGTATAACATCCAGCCTCTAGCCATGCAGTCTACCATTACCACAGGTGTATAACATCCAGCCTCTAGCCGTGCAGTCTGCCATTACCACAGTGTATAACATCCAGCCTCTAGCCATGCAGTCTGCCATTACCACAGTGTATAACATCCAGCCTCTAGTCATGCAGTCTACCATTACCACAGTGTATAACATCCAGCCTCTAGCCGTGCAGTCTGCCATTACCACAGTGTATAACATCCAGCCTCTAGCCATGCAGTCTACCATTACCACAGTGTATAACATCCAGCCTCTAGCCGTGCAGTCTACCATTACCACAGTATATAACATCCAGCCTCTAGCCATGCAGTCTGCCATTACCACAGTGTATAACATCCAGCCTCTAGCCATGCAGTCTGCCATTACCACAGGTGTATAACATCCAGCCTCTAGCCATGCAGTCTACCATTACCACAGTGTATAACATCCAGCCTCTAGCCATGCAGTCTACCATTACCACAGTGTATAACATCCAGCCTCTATCCATGCAGTCTACCATTACCACAGTGTATAACATCCAGCCTCTAGCCATGCAGTCTACCATTACCACAGTGTATAACATCCAGCCTCTAGCCATGCAGTCTGCCATTACCACAGTATATAACATCCAGCATCTAGCCGTGCAGTCTACCATTACCACAGTGTATAACATCCAGCCTCTAGCCGTGCAGTCTACCATTACCACAGTGTATAACATCCAGCCTCTAGCCGTGCAGTCTACCATTACCACAGTGTATAACATCCAGCCTCTAGCCGTGCAGTCTACCATTACCACAGTGTATAACATCCAGCCTCTAGCCATGCAGTCTACCATTACCACAGTGTATAACATCCAGCCTCTAGCCGTGCAGTCTACCATTATCACAGTGTATAACATCCAGCCTCTAGCCATGCAGTCTACCATTACCACAGTGTATCACATCCTGTGGGAGGAGCTGTGTTTCTTCCTCTGTGCTGCACTGTGAGAGGATCGAGAGCCTGACATCGTGTGCTGGGGGATACGCTGCCCTTTCCCCAGGGGGTGGCGTGTTCTCCCGGTATGGATCCTCGAGCTTCTGACTGCCGCCGTTTATCTACACGTGCCGGCAGCCATAGTGGAACCCCGCGTGCGGCAGGAAGACCTCCTGAAACTGGAGACTTACCTCCTGATTCTCCAGCATCGAGAAACAGCGGCAAAGTGACACCGGCGGCCGGCGGTAAGCCTCAGAGAACCCCGCAGCGTGCGGCTGCAAAGCCGCAGGGAGCAGATGACAGCCCCGCTCATACTGCGGGCAGGAGAGGAGCAGCAGCCAGGAGCAGCAGAGATCCACTGCAGGAATCCCTGTGTGACTCCAGCAATGCACCGGGTGTGGTCAGGAGATGTCCTGGGAGGAAAACAAGCCTGGGATCCTCTCTGAGCTCCTCTTCAGAGCAGATAACTCTGCACCCGGGAAAGCTGGATGGGAAAGAAAGGCCGGCTGCTAAGCAGGCAGCGGGTGAACAGAGAGCAGAGCCGGCGGGTCAGGTTGCTGAACAAGCAGCCTGTGAAGTCTCTGGATCAGCTGCAGGAATGGAGCCTGGAACCCCAAAGGGTGAGGTATGTGAGGCTGGGAGTAGTGATTCTGTGCCTCAGCCCAGAGGGGGGGCTTCGGGTGTAACTAGCAGTGACTTAGCTCCTGGTGTGGTTGCTGGTGTTTCTGGTTCTCCTGGTATCTCCTCTGGTGTACAAGCTGCAGAGGCCAGGAGACTGTTTAATTGGGGGGTCATGAGCCCCACTGAAACCCCCTCATTATACTCATCAAGGGTGGCGTATTTCCTAAATCAGTATGAGGAGGTAAAGAAGGAATTAAAACGACTTAAATTGGAACATAGGAATGTGAAAGTTCAGGACATGTTACCAAGAAGTAAGAGAGCGGTCCTGTCCTCCAGGCTGGAGAAGCTGGAGGAGGAGATCGCGACTTTGGAGGAAAAGAGGGCCTCCATAGTGAAAAATGGAGGGCCGTTTATGGAAAAATTCAAGAATGACTGTCGCTTTGAAAGCATGTCTGGCTCCAGTCCGTCAGGGCTGCGGTCTGGAAGCCAGAGGAAGGTGAAGGAGTTGGTGGAGTCAGAGGTGGACTCATTACCGGGTGGCCAAGGGGACCCCTCTGAACCAGTTATGTCATCCTCTGGGGACGAAGGCAGGTCTGGGGGGAGACTAATGGTGGAGATCAGGCAGCTGGAATCCCCAGTGGGCAAACTGTATTTCGGTGACGAGGAGGTCCCGGAGGACGAGGTGGTAAGAGAAAAGAAAAAGAAGATCATAAAGGAAGAAGTGTTACGTTTTGTGCCTTCTGAACCCATTGCTGAGCCCAGCGCGGTTCCTGTAGTGGAATCGGGCCAAACAGCATGGGAGAATGAATCTGAGATGGTGGCAGCAGGTGTCCCCCTTTCCTGCAGTGGAAAGGAGAACACAGGGGCAGACAGGGTTAAAACCCCTGACAGTGTTGCGGACAAGGTGAAGGATGGAATGGCTGCGGACAAGGCTCAGAAAAAGACAGTTGAAAGGGCCAGAGCAAAATCTGGAAGGTTTATAAAAAAAACTGTAAAGAAACCATTAAAGTCTGTGGAGGTTGCAGAATCTTCAGGGACTGTGCGGGCTGCAGAGAGGGTGAGGGGTGTGGGGGATAGGAAGTCCTCCGCAGTTCCTGAAATGGGGGGGCCCTTCAGACCCTGCCCCCAATGACGCCAGTACTTCTCTAGGGAACCCGACCAGTCTGAGGGGAGTGAAGAGCGATGGGATTGTAAGTATGGTAAATGATGTTGCGAGTGGTAACTTAGGAGGAGACGCAAATGAGAGTATGAATGAGAGTATGAATGAGAGTATGAATGAGAGTATGAATGAGAGTATGAATGAGAGTATGAATGAGAGTATGAATGAGGACATTGTTACAAATAAGGATGTAAATAGGGAAATGAATGGTGAGGCAAATGAAGATATAACTGGTGAGAGTATGAATGAGGAATTGGTAGCTGCTTATGCAGCAGATACGGAAGTCGAGGAGGAAGAGGCTGACGGGAGGAGGCAGGTTGCAAGGGAAGCAGGGGATTGTGTAAATAGGAGATCATATGCTAGTGTGGCTGCAGGTGACTCTTTGCCCAGGGAATCAGGTAATGGTAACTTGCAACGGCGCCTCTTGGAGGCTCTGAGGAAGGGGAAAGAGACTTCCATGCAGGTGGAGGGTGAACCGGTTAAACTGTTTTTTTTGGACAGAGAGACATGGTCTGAGAACCTTCCGAGAGGAAAGAGCGGGAGAGACCGTACCAGGGGCGTACATAGAAATCACTGGGCCCCATAGCAAAAATCTGAATTGGGCCCCTTAACCCCGCCCACTACCCACCATGGCCCCTCCCACTTCCTGACCTGGCAACTCCCATGCCACACCCCCATTAAATAAATTTATACATGACCTACAGAAACTGTTAGGGATAAACATTTTTACTTTATTATTAACCAACTTTGTTGCAGTAACGTATAAAATGTACATGTATTTTCCAATAAGGATTTGTTCTGTGAAATGGTGGGGGTACCAGATTAGAGGTGCCCTATCATGTGGAAGATCTGCTTGGGGTTTCCTCATTGGTGGGGGTACCAGATTAGGGGTGCCCTATCATGTGGAAGATCTGCTTGGGGTTTCCTCATTGGTGGGGGGTACCCTGTCACATAGAACATCTGCTGGGTGCAAGCTCCAGATTGTGGGAAGCCCATCTGCATGGTAAAGGCTCCAGATAGGGGTGACCTGTCACACGGGACCTTCAGGATAAGAGCTGCAGATCAGGGTTGTCCTTTCACATGGGAGAAACTTTCACATGTAATATCTGCATCTAGATTCCTTATCTGGGGTGTTCTGTCACATGGGTTATTTTCTGGGTGAGAGCTCCAGATCTGGAGGAACCCATTCACAAGATTTGTAAGGGGTTTTCTGATCTGGGGGTGTCTTGTCACATGGGACATCAGTTGGGGGTTTCTTGATTCAGGAGTGTCCTATTACATATGACATCTGCTGACTAGAGGCTCCAGGGTGTCCTGTCACATGGGACATCTACTGGATAGCGGCTGCAGCTCAGGGGGGTGTCCTGTCACATGGGACATCTACTGGATAGCGGCTGCAGATCAGGGGGGTGTCCTGTCACATGGGACATCTACTGGACAGCGGCTGCAGCTCAGGGGGGTGTCCTGTCACATGGGACATCTACTGGACAGCGGCTGCAGCTCAGGGGGGTGTCCTGTCACATGGGACATCTACTGGATAGCGGCTGCAGATCAGGGGGGTGTCCTGTCACATGGGACATCTACTGGATAGCGGCTGCAGATCAGGGGGGTGTCCTGTCACATGGGACATCTACTGGACAGCGGCTGCAGCTCAGGGGGGTGTCCTGTCACATGGGACATCTACTGGATAGCTCACAAGAAAAAACAGTCGGCACTCACTCTGTTTGCACGTTGCATGGGATAGAAATGGTATCCACGTATGTTCAAAGAAGGATCCCAGCAATCGTGTCTTCAATCAATGGGATATTTATTTAATCAAATTAGAAATGTCCACAATCCTGGACGCGTTTCGGCTAGCATGCCTTCATCAATGATGTTGATGAAGGCATGCTAGCCGAAACGCGTCCAGGATTGTGGACATTTCTAATTTGATGAAATAAATATCCCATTGATTGAAGACACGATTGCTGGAATCTACTGGATAGCGGCTGCAGATCAGGGGGGTGTCCTGTCACATGGAACATCTACTGGACAGCGGCTGCAAAATCTGCTTGGTGTTTCCTGATCTGGAGGTTCTTGTCAAATAGGACATAAGCTAGGGGTTTCCTGGGGGTGACCTGTCACATGGGATATCTGCTGCAGCCTGCAGGTCTCCTTATTTGGGGTGCCCTGTTAATCGGGACATCTGCTAGATTTTTTGGACCTGTCAAATGGGACATCTGATGGTTGGGGCACTATTTCTGGGGTTCCATGTCACAAATAAGATCTGCTGCAGGTCTCCTGATTTGGGGTGCCCTGTTAAACGAGACATCTGTTGGAGTTTTTTGGACCTGGGGGCACCCTGTCACATGGGACATCTGATGGTTGGGCCACTATATCTGGTGTGGGTTTCCTGATCTGGAGATACCCTGCCATATGAGAAATCTGTTGAGAGGTTCCTATTCTGTTGGTGCCTACTTACAGGTAACATCTGCTAGAGGTTTTCTGTTTTTAGGGATGTTCTCTCTCATACCACAGCTCCTGGGGGATCTCTGATTTGGGGGTCCATTGTCTTATGAAAATTGCTGGAGGTCTATTGATTTAGGGGGTCTCTATCACTTGGGACATCATATAAGGATTTCTTGGTCTGGTCATATAATACTAGAGGGTTTGATCTGAAGAGCACAGTAATAATACATGAACTCTCCACATGGGTAATGGCGTACTACATGCAGCATATGGGCCGAGCTCCCTGCAGAGATATCACCCTGCCCCCCAGAGATTTGTAAACTAACGGGCCTCAGCATAATATATAGTCACATGTCAGAGTCGGCCAGGCACTGCTGCAGGGAGTGCAGGCAGTGACATGGCAGGACGAACGGTTCTGAGTCTGACTTACTTCAGGCCAGGAGCCAGGGACACACACACAGGTGCTTGCTTCAGAATCTTCGCCTCCTCAGCTCAGGCACACTGGTGACGGCCGATGGCGAAGTTTGAGCCGATTCTCCCGCCTCCCTTGCGCCACTGGCCAATCAGCAGCTGCCTCAACAGAGTTGCCTTGTGCTGATTGGCCAGCGACTCGAACTCTACATGCAGGCTGGGTTGATCCTGATTCCGCGTCAGGATCAAGTCAGGAGGTCAGGATCAGGTCAGACCGGGGGGGGAGGGGGGGGGAGACGACTTCGGCTTGGCGGCGATTGCAGAAGAAGAGTTTGGGCATAAGAAAAGCAGCCGCATAGCCGGCCGCATGTCATGAGTGGGCGGGACCAAATATTGTGGGCGGGGCCTTCTCTGCGCTACGGGCCCCCCAGTGCCGCGGGCCCCATAGCAGTGGCGTGGTCTGCCTCTATGGGCGGGACGCCACTGCTCCCTACATCCGGGGGGAGCCGTCTCTCTTGGAGGAGTGAAGAAGCAACGCCTTCTAGGAAAGACGTTGTGGAGCTTCTCCTGGGGATGGGCTTTGTGGCAAATGACATCTTTGCCCTAATCCATCCCTACGGCACCAAGAGTTTCGATGTTAGTTTTGTTAGACCAGAGGGGCTTGAGCTCTTCTGGTCTAAATATGAACTGGCAAAGAACACCCCGGCCTGGCGGGGATTTTCTGTCCAGGCTATAACCCGCCAGACGATAGTCAAGAAAGTGACGGTATTAACCTGTAACGAATCACTTTCTAGCGTGGACATTATGACATGGCTCAGTCGTTATGGCGAGGTTGGACAATTCCCCGCCAAAGTTTTGGATGATCACGGCATCTGGTCAGGTGCCTGGACCTTCAGCGTAAAGCTGAGGGCACAGGGCAACTCAGTTGCTCATATCCCCTCCTCTGCTTTCTTGGGTAGAGATAGAATTATGGTTTTCTATCAGGGACAGCCGAAGGTCTGCTATAGGTGTGGTAGTCCCACTCACTTTAGCGCACAATGCGATGTTCGCAAGTGTGCAAAGTGTGGTGACATTGGCCATCTTGCCGCATCCTGTAGGCGGATTCGGTGTAACCTGTGTGGGGACCTGGGTCATCCCTTCAGTCGTTGTCCGCTTGCCTTTTCCAACAAGGCTCAGGGCCGGGCCCGGACTCAAGCGGATGCTAGCCATGAAGCTGGGTCTGTTGTTGAAGAAGGGCCTGCTGCCGGGACTGGGCCGGTTGGTGAAGGGACGAGTGCCGGTGATACCAGCACTGGAAGAAGCAGACAGGGTACAGTTAAGAACTTAAAGGGCTTCTGTCAGCCCACTAAACCCTTTTTTTTTTTTCCGTTAATATTAATCCCTACACTGCAAGCTCCCTGTACATATGTTAAATATTAATTTTCGTTCAGTAGATATTGTTAAAAATCAAGTTTTATCATATGTAAATTACCTTGCTACCAGCAAGTAGGCCGGCTACTTGCTGGTAGCAGCCGCATCCTCCTCTCATCATGACGCCCCCTCCGCCGTTTGATTGACAGGGCCAGGGAACGGGTTCGTTCTCTGCTGGCCCTGTTCGAATTCAAAATATCGCGCCTGCGCCGTACCTTTCTTTAATCGGTGCAGGCGCACTGAGAGGCGGCCTCTCTCCCGGCCGCTCCATCCTCAATGCGCCTGCGCCGATGACGTCACATCCACACCCGGCGCAGGCGCATTGAGGATGGAGCGGCCGGGAGAGAGGCCGCCTCTCAGTGCGCCTGCACCGATTAAAGAAAGGTACGGCGCAGGCGCAATATTTTGAATTCGAACAGGGCCAGCAGAGAACGAACCCGTTCCCTGGCCCTGTCAATCAAACGGCGGAGGGGGCGTCATGATGAGAGGAGGATGCGGCTGCTACCAGCAAGTAGCCGGCCTACTTGCTGGTAGCAAGGTAATTTACATATGATAAAACTTGATTTTTAACAATATCTACTGAACGAAAATTAATATTTAGCATATGTACAGGGAGCTTGCAGTGTAGGGATTAATATTAACCAAAAAAAAAAAAAGGGTTTAGTGGGCTGACAGAAGCCCTTTAAGGCCTTCCAGGATTAAACGGCAAGAAAAACGCCGTAGGGATAGGGAGCAGGCGGCAGCTGGTCCCTTAGTTGATTCTCCGGCAGGCCTTTTAGTTGGGGATCCAGGTTGTAGCGACCCAGGGTACAGCGATGAGGAGGGAGGACCTGGGGTTCAGCCTGAGGAAGCCAACCCCCCTGCTACATCCGCATCCTCGTACGGCGAAAGCATGGACGAGGATTACAGGAGGTGGTTGGGGGATAGGAGGAACAAACGGAGCAGGAGGAAAAAGAAAGGAGAGGGTCGCAAGCCCTCTCTGGAGTGGGATTCATCTGTCCCACTCACCCTTGACCAGATGCCAGAGGAAGAATTAGTCGGGGCCCCTCCTGTGGATCTCTCCAACCGGTATCAGGTCCTTGACGAGGATCCCCCAACTCCAGTTGGGGAGGAGGAGGATGTGGTACCGGAGGGCGCAAAGGCCTCCTCGCAGGTTGCCGGGCCCTGCCCTCCTTCTTCTGGAGGGGGGGCTAAGCCCGATTCCGTGGGCAAACAGAACGGTATGGATGTATCAGTGTGTCTGAAAAGGCAAAAGGAAAATGAAGGATCAGGAGATAATGATGAGGAGAGTGGTGGTGGAGGGGGGAAAAAGAAAGCTATCCAACTCGATCATGTATGATGGCGGAACTCACCCTGTTGACGCTAGCAAGTATTAATGTTGCTAGCATTAAGTCAGACGTGGCCCGTTTTATGGCCTTTGATTTTTTCAGCCGTATTGATGCTGATATTTTATTTTTGCAAGAGACCTGGTTAACAAGTGTTGAGTTGCTGGCGAAAGCCAAGCAGGAATGGCGGCTCGGTCCGTCATTCTGGTCTCTTGCGGCCGAGCCACGTAGCGGGGTGGCGGTCCTTTTTAAAACCGCCGAAAGAGTAGAATGCAGGAGGATTATCGAGTTGGAAATGGGAAGGTGCCTGATTCTAGATGTCCTCATGGGAAGACAAGAATTAAGATTAATCAACATCTATGGACCACAAAGTAGGTGGGACCGTAAATGTCTTCTTATGAGGATCAAGCCTTTTCTTTTTACCAGCCGACAAGTGATCTTTGGAGGAGACTTTAACAATGTGACTAGAGTCTGTGATAGGGGGGTCTCCAGAGGTGGGCTGGATACTGATGGCGTCGTCTTGAGTAGAATAGTTGAGGAAGCTCGTCTGGTGGATGCTCATTTACGGCACAAACCGGATCACGTGGATTTCACCTTTAATCAGGGAAATCGCAGGTCTAGAATAGATAGGTTTTATTTGAAGGAGGAGGCTGTTTTTTCGGCTTTACAAGCTGAGGAAGTGGAATTCTCCAATCACTGTTTAATTAGTTTCTCTCTGAATGTTACAGAGACTCCCCGCATGGGAAAAGGAATATGGAAGTTGAATTCGTCTCTTCTGGAAGAAGCGATGGTAAGACAATCCTTTGAGGATTTCCTTCAGAGCCAGGAACCTTTGGTGGACATGTGCAACAGTAAGTCGGAGTGGTGGGAGATGTTTAAAAAAAGGACGGCGAGGTTTTTCCGAAAGCTCTCTAACCTCAGGAGCTGGGACAGATACCGTCTGTACCAGGAACTGAGGAAGAAACTTGAAAGACTTGTGTCGACGGGAGATAGCCGCGAGGATATCTCTCGTGTAAAATCCTGGCTCAAGAGGTGTCAGTATGATAGGTACGCCTCTTTGGTTGCCGAGAGGGATTTCGGGAAATACCGCTCGCCCGACCCTTACGGGAACTGTAAGATGGCAGTAAGAAGTAAACTAGTGATGGGCCTGGTTGACAGTACAGGCTCCCTGAATAGGTCCAAATCAGGGATCCTGGAGGTCGTCAGGTCCTTCTACTCTCACCTCTTTGGTAGGAAAGAACTGAATCGGGACAGTCTTTCAGCTTTCTTGGCTGGGGCGATTCCCGGGGCGGGAATGGACCCCTCTCTTGATATTTTGACAGAACCTATCAGGGAAGAGGAAGTGAGACTGGCCATTGATGGGCTCAGGCCCAAAAAATCACCAGGTCCGGATGGCTTAAAATCCGAGTGGTATAAGACTTTTAGGGAACAATTAGTTCCTCTCTTGACCGAGGTGTATAACGAGTGTCTTTCCTCGGGCAATCTGCCAAGGTCAATGGGAAAGTCCGCCCTGATTCTTCTGACAAAGGGTAGGGATCCATCCCGCATTGAGAATTGGAGACCCATATCGCTTCTCAATGTGGACAGAAAGATTTTGGCAAAAATACTCTTCTGCAGACTGGCGAAATTTGCGCCGAAGCTCCTTTCGGGGTCCCAGCATTGTTCAGTTCCCGGGCGGAGCGCTTTTAGCGCCGTTCTCAGTGTCTGGGAGGCCGTGGAACGGGGCAGGGCGGGTCTTTGGAAGGGGCTTTTGTTATCCCTGGATCAGGCTAAGGCTTTTGACCGAGTGAATCACGAATACCTGTGGTCTGTCCTCTTGTGGTATGGTCTACCCGGGAGGTTTGTAGATTGGCTAAAAACCTTGTACAAAGGGGCCGAGAGTTTCCCGTTGGTTAATGGTTGGCTGGGTCGTCCTTTTGAGGTGGCTTCCGGTGTCCGCCAGGGATGTCCTTTAAGCCCTCTGCTGTACGTGTTTGCGATCGATCCTTTCATCAGAAGGGTAGATCGCGGACCGTTGGCGGGGGTGAGGATGGAACTGGCGGTGGGGGGGCCATCTCTGAAGGTGGTAGCGTACGCTGATGATGTCTCTATTTTTACCTCTTCGGAAGAGGAGGTGGGATGGGTGATGTCGGAGGTGAATCGCTATTCGGAAGTTTCCGGGTCCCAGATTAACCGGGACAAATGTGAGACTCTCTGGCTGGGGGAAGGGGATCCTGTCTTCGATCTCCAGGGCACTCTTCCAGAACCCCAGAAATCAGTAAAGATCTTAGGCATCAACTTTGGCCAAGATGAGGATTATCATCAACAAAATTGGGAGGGTAGACTGAAAGATGTCGCCCAAAGGGTGGACCGCTGGAAGGGGTGGTCTTTATCCCTCAGGGAAAGGGTTCACTTGTGCAAAGCTTACCTGATTCCTGTGCTTTTATATCTGAGCAGTGTTTGTGTCTTGCCGGGCTCTCTCTGGGCAACGGTCTACAGCCTCTTTTTCCAGATGTTATGGGGAAATAGGCTGAACCTAATCAGGAGAGAGGTGACTTACCGCACAAGGAGACTAGGCGGGTTGGATATGGTCAACCCAGTGGTATTTTTAACAAATACCTTCTTTAAATTAACATTGCAAACCTCTGGAAAGAGAGGGCTCCTTTGTGGGTAATTTCCTGTAGGGAATGGTTCCGGCCCTTCTTCCAGGAATGGGAGACAGGAGGGCGTGTGAAAGACCTGCGTGCGTCACATGGACATCTCCCGGCTTACGTTGCTCCGGTTCTGAAGATCATAAGGCGGTGGGGCCTGAGAAGGACTGAGATAGAGACCATGTCGAGGGGTTCCCTTGACAGGGGGGTCCTGTCTTCTTTCTTCCAGGCGCCGCTGGCCTTGAAGGATTGCCCAAGTCAGGATCTGGAGGGTGGGCTACTTTTGCTTAATTTAGAAAGGATCCCTAAGAAGGTTTGGGGTGTGACTTGGCGCTGCTTTCATGGAAAGCTATATGTAAGGGATAATATGAAGTGCAGGAACTCCGAGGAAAGGGGTTGTCCCCGGGAGGAGTGTGGGGGCGTGCTAGAAAGCATGGACCACTTCCTGCTTCACTGTCCCTTTAATATAGAGGTGTACAAAAAGGTGGGGTCTTCCATCGGTTGGCCCAGGCTGGCCACCTTGTCTTATGCGGAATGGGCCTATGGCGCATTCAAAGACCTTGGTGGCAGGGACCGTCGCACTTTTTTTTTTAGTTAGTGCAGTGGTTAGGCATCACATCTGGTGTGCACGGTGTCTAGTTTCGACGAGTCGTAAAATCCTCCCAGTGGAAACGGTACATAGGAACATTATGGGTGACCTGGTGAAGGTGCGCTCTCTGGAGTATGAAAAGTGGGGGGACCCCAAGGCCTCTCGCCTGTGGAGGGGCTTTTGTTTTGGGGTTCCCTGACTGAGTAATACTCCTTGTCCTGGTGGTGGGCTGATCTAGAAGACACAGTTAGAGTTTTTGTTTTGTTTTGTATAAGAATAGGATGAAAAGGCTTACGGGCTACTGAACCATAGCCGACAAGTTGTGGGAAGTGTTCGGTGTTGTAGATTTTGGAAAGTAGGTAATTTGTACCGTATTATATCATATTATGTTATGTTATGTTATGTTGTATTATATTAGTAAAGGTGTAGTAAGGCATAGTTAGGTTGGGAGGGGGGTGTGGGGGGAGGAGGGGGATATATGTATATATGTGTATATAAGGGGGGGATATGTATGTATATATATAAAAATAAAAGTTAAATAAAAGGTAAATATATAAAAAAAAATAGAAAAAAAAATAAAAAATAAAAAATAAAAAATAAAAATAATAATTGTGTATGATACAAACTGGTCGACCCCAGTCCAACTGGGGATGAACTTACGGACTGACAGAGCTCAGGGTTTTCTTTTCCCTTTGAACTTTGAGGGGGGTCAGTTTGTCTGTTTGCAGTGGGGGTTGGTGAAGGGTTTAATAGTGAGTATTTAAGTTAAGGCTTCTGTTTGTGTTTTGTATATTTGTTTTTTATATACGGCTGGCATATAATTATTACTTTTGTATATGTGTTTGTATATGTTTTGTATAAATGGATTTTAGATGAGCATGAAAGCATTTTGATATGCAAATATGTAAAAAATAGGGGGTTTTGGGGTGGGAGACTGGTCGGGTAAGGGAATAGTATTTTTGCTAGACTCTGTGTTATGTCACTAGTTTGGTTTATTGCTATGTTTGGATAAGTTTTCCATTATGTAAGTTATTTATTTATATTTTAATAAAAAAGTCCAGCCTCTAGCCATGCAGTCTACCATTACCACAGTGTATAACATCCAGCTTCTAGCCGTGCAGGCTACCATTACCACAGTGTATAACATCCAGCCTCTAGCCATGCAGTCTACCATTACCACAGTGTATAACATCCAGCCTCTAGCCATGCAGTCTACCATTACCACAGTGTATAACATCCAGTCTCTAGCCATGCAGTCTGCCATTACCACAGTATATAACATCCAGCCTCTAGCCGTGCAGTCTACCATTACCACAGTATATAACATCCAGCCTCTAGCCGTGCAGTCTACCATTACCACAGTATATAACATCCCGCCCGGCCATGCAGTCTGCCATTACCACAGTGTATAACATCCAGCCTCTAGCCGTGCAGGCTACCATTACCACAGTGTATAACATCCAGCCTCTAGCCATGCAGTATACCATTACCACAGTGTATAACATCCAGTCTCTAGCCATGCAGTCTGCCATTACCACAGTATATAACATCCAGCATCTAGCCGTGCAGTCTACCATTACCACAGTATATAACATCCCGCCCGGCCATGCAGTCTACCATTACCACAGTGTATAACATCCAGCCTCTAGCCATGCAGTCTGCCATTACCACAGTATATAACATCCAGCCTCTAGCCGTGCAGTCTACCATTACCACAGTATATAACATCCCGCCCGGCCATGCAGTCTGCCATTACCACAGTGTATAACATCCCGCCCAGCCATGCAGTCTACCATTACCACAGTATATAACATCCAGCCTCTAGCCGTGCAGTCTACCACAAAAGTTACAGAAAACCTTTCCAGAAGAGCAAATAGAGGACCAACTCCATATTAATAACTGTGGATGTAGAATTCTCTTGAAGGTGAAATGTGTATGGTTACATGAAAGAAGAAGAGAAAGGGAGGACATGACGGAGACCTTTATATATGTTACATGAGAGAAGAAGAGAAAGGGAGGACACGACAGAGACCTTTATATATGTTACATGAGAGAAGAAGAGAAAGGGAGGACACGACGGAGACCTTTATATATGTTACATGAGAGAAGAAGAGAAAGGAAGGACATGACAGAGACCTTTATATATGTTACATGAGAGAAGAAGGGAAAGGGAGGACACGAAGGAGACCTTTATATATGTTACATGAGAGAAGAAGAGAAAGGGAGGACACGACGGAGACCTTTATATATGTTACATGAGAGAAGAAGAGAAAGGAAGGACATGACAGAGACCTTTATATATGTTACATGAGAGAAGAAGGGAAAGGGAGGACACGAAGGAGACCTTTATATATGTTACATGAGAGAAGAAGAGAAAGGGAGGACACGACGGAGACCTTTATATATGTTACATGAGAGAAGAAGAGAAAGGAGGACACGACGGAAACCTTTATATATGTTACATGAGAGAAGAAGAGAAAGGGAGGACACGACAGAGACCTTTATATATGTTACATGAGAGAAGAAGAGAAAGGGAGGACACGACGGAGACCTTTATATATGTTACATGAGAGAAGAAGAGAAAGGAGGACACGACGGAGACCTTTATATATATTACATGGGAGAAGAGAAAGGGAGGACACGACGGAGACCTTTATATATGTTACATGAGAGAAGAGAAAGGGAGGACACGATGGAGACCTTTATATATGTTACATGAGAGAAGAAGAGAAAGGGAGGACACGACGGAGACCTTTATATATGTTACATGAGAGAAGAGGAGAAAGGGAGGACACGACAGAGACCTTTATATATGTTACATGAGAGAAGAGGAGAAAGGGAGGACACGACGGAGACCTTTATATATGTTACAGGAGAGAAGAAGAGAAAGGGAGGACACGACGGAGACCTTTATATATGTTACAGGAGAGAAGAAGAGAAAGGGAGGACACGACGGAGACCTTTATATATGTTACATGAGAGAAGAGTAGAAAGGGAGGACACGACAGAGACCTTTATATATGTTACATGAGAGAATAGAAAGGGAGGACACGACGGAGACCTTTATATATGTTACATGGGGGAAGAAGAGAAAGGGAGGACACGACGGAGACCTTTATATATGTTACATGAGAGAAGAGAAAGGGAGGACACGACGGAGACCTTTATATATGTTACATGAGAGAAGAAGAGAAAGGGAGGACACGACGGAGACCTTTATATATGTTACATGGGAGAAGAAGAGAAAGGGAGGACACGACGGAGACCTTTATATATGTTACATGAGAGAAGAAGAGATAGGGAGGACACGACGGAGACCTTTATATATGTTACAGGAGAGAAGAAGAGAAACGGAGGACACGACGGAGACCTTTATATATGTTACATGAGAGAAGAAGAGAAAGGGAGGACACGATGGAGACATTTATATATGTTACATGAGAGAAGAAGAGAAAGAGAGGACACGACAGAGACCTTTATATATGTTACATGAGAGAAGAGGAGAAAGGGAGGACATGACAGAGACCTTTATATATGTTACATGAGAGAAGAAGGAAAAGGGAGGACATGGAGGGATGACTAAGATGTGTTGTTCAGGATGCATCAGAAATTGTTCATTTTATGTTCAAATTTGTCTTGATATAGATGTCAGACTAGTGGTAGAAATCCTCCCTCCAGGCTACACTCCGGCCATCTTATCCTCGTGTTCTTTTCCTCTTGCGTACAACCTGCCTAGTGGCCATTCTAGAACATTACTTCTGGTCACCAAGATATAATCACTGACCTTATTGGTGTATGACGTTCATGATTTCCATCATTTGGAAGGTCTGGAACCGCTTATACAGAACTCTCAATTCGTCTATGAATATCTAATTTAAAAAAAATAATACAATACAATAATAGACATGTAGAAATGATTACCTCTCCACTCAACAAGGTGATGATCTCCAAGGTGAGGTCTAACATTCTTCTGCTGATCTCCTTCCTGTCCATTTCTATCCTTTGTAAGTCAATAAAAAAATAAAAAAAATGGAGAAAACGGGATTAAATAGAGGCTTCAAGTACAGTGTGAGGACACAGGAGACATTGAGCTCAATATGTATATATGGTCCTGGCAGTGCAGTGTGTGGAAGCAGGAGACACTGAGCCCTATGTGTATATAATGTCCTGTCAATGCAGTGTGAGGAAGCAGGAGACACTGAGCCCTATGTGTACATAATGTCCTGTCAATGCAGTGTGCAGAAGCAGGAGACACCGAGCTCTGTATGGATATAAGGTCCTGGCAGTGAAGTGTGTGGAAGCAGGAGACACCGAGCTCTGTATGTATATATGGTCCTGGCAGTGCCGTGTGTGGAAGCAGAAGACACTGAGCTCAGTATGCATATAAGGTCCTGCAGTGCAGTGTGTGGAAGCAGGAGACACTGATATCAGTATGTATATAAGGAAATGCAGTGCAGTGTGAGGAAGCAGGAGACACTGAGATCAGTATGCATATAAGGTCCTGCAGTGCAGTGTGTGGAAGCAGGAGACACTGATCTCAGTATGTATATACGGTCCTAGCAGTGCAGTGTGTGGAAGCAGGAGACACTGAGCTCAGTATGTATATAAGGTCCAGCAGTGCAGAGTGTGGAAGCAGGAGACACTGAGCTCAGTATGCATATAAGGTCCTGGCAGTGCAGTGTGAGGAAGCAGGAGACACTGAGCTCAGAATGTATATAAGATCCTGGCAGTGCAGTATGTGGAAGCAGGAGACACTGAGCTCTGTATGTATATAAGGTCCTGGCAGTGCAGTGTGTGGAAGCAGGAGACACTGAGATCAATATGCATATAAGGTCCTGGCAGTGCAGTGTGTGGAAGCAGGAGACATTGATCTCAGTATGTATATAAGGTCCTGGCAGTGCATTGTGTGGAAGCAGGAGACACTGAGCTCAGTGTGAATATAAGGTCCTGGCAGTGCAGTGTGAGGAAGCAGGAGACACTGAGCTCAGTATGTATATAAGGTCCTGGCAGTGCAGTGTGTGGAAGCAGGAGACACTGAGTTCAGTATGTATATAAGGTCCTGCAGTGCAGAGTGTGGAAGCAGAAGACACTGAGCTCAGTATGTATATAAGGTCCTGGCAGTGCAGAGTGTGGAAGTAGGAGACACTGAGCTCTGTATGTATATAAGGTCCTGGCAGTGCAGTGTGTGGAAGCAGGAGACACTGCGCTCAGTATGTATATAAGGTCCTAGCAGTGCAGTGTGTGGAAGCAGGAGACACTGCGCTCAGTATGTATATAAGGTCCTGCAGTGCAGAGTGTGGAAGCAGGAGACACTGAGCTCTGTATGTATATAAGGTCCTGGCAGTGCAGAGTGTGGAAACAGGAGACACTGATCTCAGTGTGTATATAAGGTCCTGGCTGTGCAGAGTGTGGAAGCAGGAGACACTGAGCTCAGTATGTATATAAGGTCCTGCAGTGCAGAGTGTGGAAGCAGGAGACACTGCGCTCAGTATGTATATAAGGTGTCAATAGTGCACAGTGTGGAAGCAGAAGGCACTGAGCTCAGTATGTATATAAGGTCCTGCAGTGCAGAGTGTGGAAGCAGAAGACACTGAGCTCAGTATGTATATAAGGTCCTGGCAGTGCAGAGTGTGGAAGTAGGAGACACTGAGCTCTGTATGTATATAAGATCCTGGCAGTGCAGTGTGTGGAAGCAGGAGACACTGCGCTCAGTATGTATATAAGGTCCTAGCAGTGCAGTGTGTGGAAGCAGGAGACACTGCGCTCAGTATATATAAGGTCCTGCAGTGCAGAGTGTGGAAGCAGGAGACACTGAGCTCTGTATGTATATAAGGTCCTGGCAGTGCAGAGTGTGGAAACAGGAGACACTGATCTCAGTGTGTATATAAGGTCCTGGCTGTGCAGAGTGTGGAAGTAGGAGACACTGAGCTCAGTATGTATATAAGGTCCTGCAGTGCAGAGTGTGGAAGCAGGAGACACTGAGCTCAGTATGTATATAAGGTCCTGCAGTGCAGAGTGTGGAAGCAGGAGACACTGCGCTCAGTATGTATATAAGGTCCTGGCAGTGCAGAGTGTGGAAGCAGGAGACACTGAGCTCAGTATGTATATAAGGTCCTGCAGTGCAGAGTGTGGAAGCAGGAGACACTGAGCTCAGTATGTATATAAGGTGTCAATAGTGCACAGTGTGGAAGCAGAAGGCACTGAGCTCAGTATGGATATAAGGTGCCAATAGTGCACAGTGTGGAAGCAGGAGGTACTGAGCCCTATGTTTATATAAGGTTCTGGCAGTGCAGTGTGTGGAAGCAGGAGACATTGCACTCAGTATGTATAAAGGTCCTGGCAGTGCAGTGTGTGGAAGCAGGAGACACTAAGCTCAGTGTGTATATATGGTCCTGGCAGTGCATTGTGTGGAAGCAGGAGACACTGAGCTCAGTATGTATATAAGGTCCTGCAGTGCAGTGTGTGGAAGCAGGAGACACTGAGCTCTGTATGTATATAAGGTCCTGCTGTGCAGTGTGTGGAAGCAGGAGACACTGCGCTCAGTATGTATATAAGGTCCTAGCAGTGCAGTGTGTGGAAGCAGGAGACACTGCGCTCAGTATGTATATAAGGTCCTGCAGTGCAGAGTGTGGAAGCAGGAGACACTGAGCTCAGTGTGTATGTAAGGTCCTGGCAGTGCAGTGTGAGGAAGCAGAACACACTGAGCTCTGTATGTATATAAGGTCCTGCTGTGCAGTGTGTGGAAGCAGGAGACACTGAGCTCATTATGTATATAAGGTCCTAGCAGTGCAGTGTGTGAAAGCAGAAGACACTGAGCTCTGTATGTATATAGGGTCCTGGCAGTACAGTGTGTGGAAGCAGGAGACACTGAGCTTAGTATGTATATAAGGTCCTGGCAGTGCAGTGTGTGGAAGCAGGAGACACTGAGCTCTGAATGTATATAAGGTCCTGCAGTGCAGAGTGTGGAAGCAGAAGACACTGAGCTCAGTATGTATATAAGGTCCTGGCAGTGCAGAGTGTGGAAGTAGGAGACACTGAGCTCTGTATGTATATAAGGTCCTGCTGTGCAGTGTGTGGAAGCAGGAGACACTGCGCTCAGTATGTATATAAGGTCCTAGCAGTGCACAGTGTGGAAGCAGGAGGTACTGAGCCCTATGTTTATATAAGGTTCTGGCAGTGCAGTGTGTGGAGGCAGGAGACATTGCGCTCAGTATGTATATAAGGTCCTGGCAGTGCAGAGTGTGGAAGCAGGAGACACTGAGCTCAGTATGTATATAAGGTCCTGGCAGTGCAGTGTGTGGAAGCAGGAGACACTAAGCTCAGTTTGTATATATGGTCCTGGCAGTGCAGTGTGTGGAAGCAGGAGACACTGAGCTCAGTATGTATATAAGGTCCTGGCAGTGCAGTGTGTGGAAGCAGGAGACACTAAGCTCAGTGTGTATATATGGTCCTGGCAGTGCATTGTGTGGAAGCAGAAGACACTGAGCTCTGTATGTATATAGGGTCCTGGCAGTACAGTGTGTGGAAGCAGGAGACACTGAGCTTAGTATGTATATAAGGTCCTGGCAGTGCAGTGTGTGGAAGCAGGAGACACTGAGCTCTGAATGTATATAAGGTCCTGCAGTGCAGAGTGTGGAAGCAGAAGACACTGAGCTCAGTATGTATATAAGGTCCTGGCAGTGCAGAGTTTGGAAGTAGGAGACACTGAGCTCTGTATGTATATAAGGTCCTGCTGTGCAGTGTGTGGAAGCAGGAGACACTGCGCTCAGTATGTATATAAGGTCCTAGCAGTGCAGTGTGAGGAAGCAGGAGACCGTGAGCTCAGTGTGTATATAAGGTCCTGGCAGTGCAGTATGTGGAAGCAGGAGACACTGAGCTCAGTATGTAATAAGGTCCTAGCAGTGCAGAGTGTGAAAGCAGGAAACACTGAGCTCAGTATGTATATAAGGTCCTGCAGTGCAGAGTGTGGAAGCAGGAGACACTGAGCTCTGTATGTATATAAGGTCCTGGCAGTGCAGTGTGTGGAAGCAGGAGACACTGAGCTCAGTATGTATATAAGGTCCAGCAGTGCAGAGTGTGGAAGCAGGAGACACTGAGCTCAGTATGTATATAAGGTCCTGGCAGTGCAGTGTGAGGAAGCAGGAGACCGTGAGCTCAGTGTGTATATAAGGTCCTGGCAGTGCAGTATGTGGAAGCAGGAGACACTGAGCTCTGTATGCATATAAGGTCCTGGCCGTGCAGTGTGTGGAAGCAGGAGACACTGCGCTCAGTATATATATAAGGTCCTGCAGCGCAGTGTGTGGAAGCAGGAGACACTGAGCTCTGTATGTATATAAGGTCCTAGCAGTGCAGAGTGTGGAAGCAGGAGACACTGAGCTCTGTATGTATATAAGGTCCTGGCAGTGCAGTGTGTGGAAGCAGGAGACACTGAGCTCAGTATGTATATAAGGTCCTGCAGTGCAGTGTGTGGAAGCAGGAGACCGTGAGCTCAGTATGTATATGAGGTCCTGCACTGCAGTGTGTGGAAGCAGAAGACACTGAGCTCAGTATGTATATGAGGTCCTGCAGTGCAGTGTGTGGAAGCAGGAGACACTGAGCTCAGTATGTATATAAGGTCCAGCAGTGCAGTGTGTGGAAGCAGGAGACCGTGAGCTCAGTATGTATATGAGGTCCTGCACTGCAGTGTGTGGAAGCAGGAGACCGTGAGCTCAGTATGTATAAGAGGTCCTGTTGTGCAGAGTGTGGAAACAGGAGACCATGAGCTCAGTATGTATATAAGGTCCTGCAGTGCAGAGTGTGGAAGCAGAAGACACTGAGCTCAGTATGTATATAAGGTCCTGGCAGTGCAGTGTGTGGAAGCAGGAGACACTGGGCTCTGTATGTATATAAGGTCCTAGCAGTGCAGAGTGTGGAAGCAGGAGACACTGGGCTCTGTATGTATATAAGGTCCTAGCAGTGCAGTGTGTGGAAGCAGGAGACACTGAGCTCTGTATGTATATGAGGTCCTAGCAGTGCAGAGTGTGGAAGCAGGAGACACTGAGCTCTGTATGTATATGAGGCCCTGCAGTGCAGTGTGTGGAAGCAGGAGACACTGAGCTTAGTATGTATATAAGGTCCTGGCAGTGCAGTGTGTGGAAGCAGGAGACACTGAGCTCAGTATGTATATGAGGCCCTGCAGTGCAGTGTGTGGAAGCAGGAGACACTGAGCTTAGTATGTATATAAGGTCCTGGCAGTGCAGTGTGTGGAAGCAGGAGACACTGGGGGTCATTTATCAATTATGCGCCAAAAACATACTAAAGTTACAAATCAAAAGTGGTGATTTGTGTCACCTCGTATATCAAAAGGCACATGCCGCTTATAAAATGTGATTTAAATATATCAACTTGATTATTCACCTATTTCTTTTGATTTGCAACATTTTAACACAAACAGCAAAAAACTGAGACTTTTTTTAAAAACTCCAGCCACCCCTGTCCAAACCACATTTGCGTCCTTTGAAACATATTTGCAACATCTCAGGACACACAACATATTACACACATACATTACCTACATATATGTACATACAGGGCTAGTGTGTAATATGTGTGTAATATACCGTTATACAGGAAGGTGCGATACATACAACATATAACACACATACATTACCTACATATATGTACATACAGGGCTAGTGTGTAATATGTGTGTAATATACCGTTATACAGGAAGGTGCGATACATACAACATATTACACACATACATTACCTACATATATACATACAGGGCTAGTGTGTAATATGTGTGTAATATACCGTTATACAGGAAGGTGCGATACATACAACATATAACACACATACATTACCTACATATATGTACATACAGGGCTAGTGTGTAATATGTGTGTAATATACCATTATACAGGAAGGTGCGATACATACAACATATAACACACATACATTACCTACATATATGTACATACAGGGCTAGTGTGTAATATGTGTGTAATATACCGTTATACAGGAAGGTGCGATACATACAACATATAACACACATACATTACCTACATATATACATACAGGGCTAGTGTAATATGTGTGTAATATACCGTTATACAGGAAGGTGCGATACATACAACATATAACACACATACCTTACCTACATATATACATACAGGGCTAGTGTGTAATATGTGTGTAATATACCGTTATACAGGAAGGTGCGATACATACAACATATAACACACATACATTACCTACATATATGTACATACAGGGCTAGTGTGTAATATGTGTGTAATATACCGTTATACAGGAAGGTGCGATACATACAACATATTACACACATACATTACCTACATATATGTACATACAGGGCTAGTGTGTAATATGTGTGTAATATACCGTTATACAGGAAGGTGCGATACATACAACATATAACACACATACATTACCTACATATATACATACAGGGCTAGTGTGTAATATGTGTGTAATATACCGTTATACAGGAAGGTGCGATACATACAACATATTACACACATACATTACCTACATATATGTACATACAGGGCTAGTGTGTAATATGTGTGTAATATACCGTTATACAGGAAGGTGCGATACATACAACATATTACACACATACATTACCTACATATATGTACATACAGGGCTAGTGTGTAATATGTGTGTAATATACCGTTATACAGGAAGGTGCGATACATACAACATATAACACACATACATTACCTACATATATACATACAGGGCTAGTGTAATATGTGTGTAATATACCGTTATACAGGAAGGTGCGATACATACAACATATAACACACATACATTACCTACATATATGTACATACAGGGCTAGTGTGTAATATGTGTGTAATATACCGTTATACAGGAAGGTGCGATACATACAACATATTACACACATACATTACCTACATATATACATACAGGGCTAGTGTGTAATATGTGTGTAATATACCGTTATACAGGAAGGTGCGATACATACAACATATAACACACATACATTACCTACATATATACATACAGGGCTAGTGTGTAATATGTGTGTAATATACCGTTATACAGGAAGGTGCGATACATACAACATATTACACACATACATTACCTACATATATACATACAGAGCTAGTGTGTAATATGTGTGTAATATACCGTTATACAGGAAGGTGCGATACATATAACACACATACATTACCTACATATATGTACATACAGGACTAGTGTGTAATATGTGTGTAATGTACCGTTATACAGGAAGGTGCGATACATATAACACACATACATTACCTACATATATGTACATACAGGGCTAGTGTGTAATATGTGTGTAATATACTGTTATACAGGAAGGTGCGATACATACAACATATAACACACATACATTACCTACATATATGTACATACAGGGCTAGTGTGTAATATGTGTGTAATGTACCGTTATACAGGAAGGTGCGATACATACAACATATAACACACATACATTACCTACATATATGTACATACAGGGCTAGTGTGTAATATGTGTGTAATATACCGTTATACAGGAAGGTGCGATACATACAACATATAACACACATACATTACCTACATATATGTACATACAGGGCTAGTGTGTAATATGTGTGTAATATACCGTTATACAGGAAGGTGCGATACATACAACATATTACACACATACATTACCTACATATATACATACAGGGCTAGTGTGTAATATGTGTGTAATGTACCGTTATACAGGAAGGTGCGATACATATAACACACATACATTACCTACATATATACATACAGGGCTAGTGTGTAATATGTGTGTAATGTACCGTTATACAGGAAGGTGCGATACATACAACATATAACACACATACATTACCTACATATATGTACATACAGGGCTAGTGTGTAATATGTGTGTAATGTACCGTTATACAGGAAGGTGCGATACATATAACACACATACATTACCTACATATATGTACATACAGGGCTAGTGTGTAATATGTGTGTAATATACCGTTATACAGGAAGGTGCAATACATACAACATATAACACACATACATTACCTACATATATGTACATACAGGGCTAGTGTGTAATATGTGTGTAATATACCGTTATACAGGAAGGTGCGATACATACAACATATAACACACATACATTACCTACATATATGTACATACAGGGCTAGTGTGTAATATGTGTGTAATATACAGTTATACAGGAAGGTGCGATACATACAACATATAACACACATACATTACCTACATATATGTACATACAGAGCTAGTGTGTAATATGTGTGTAATATACCGTTATACAGGAAGGTGCGATACATACAACATATAACACACATACATTACCTACATATATGTACATACAGGGCTAGTGTGTAATATGTGTAATATACCGTTATACAGGAAGGTGCGATACATACAACAGATAACACACATACATTACCTACATATATGTACATACAGGGCTAGTGTGTAATATGTGTGTAATATACCGTTGTACAGGAAGGTGCGATACATACAACATATTACACACATACATTACCTACATATATGTACATACAGGGCTAGTGTGTAATATGTGTGTAATATACCGTTATACAGGAAGGTGCGATACATACAACATATTACACACATACATTACCTACATATATGTACATACAGGGCTAGTGTGTAATATGTGTGTAATGTACTGTTATACAGGAAGGTGCGATACATACAACATATTACACACATACATTACCTACATATATGTACATACAGGGCTAGTGTGTAATATGTGTGTAATATACCGTTATACAGGAAGGTGCGATACATTCAACATATTACACACATACATTACCTACATATATGTACATACAGGGCTAGTGTGTAATATGTGTGTAATATACCGTTATACAGGAAGGTGCGATACATACAACATATAACACACATACATTACCTACATATATGTACATACAGGGCTAGTGTGTAATATGTGTGTAATATACCGTTATACAGGAAGGTGCGATACATACAACATATAACACACATACATTACCTACATATATGTACATACAGGGCTAGTGTGTAATATGTGTGTAATATACCGTTATACAGGAAGGTGCGATACATACAACATATAACACACATACATTACCTACATATATGTACATACAGGGCTAGTGTGTAATATGTGTGTAATGTACTGTTATACAGGAAGGTGCGATACATACAACATATTACACACATACATTACCTACATATATGTACATACAGGGCTAGTGTGTAATATGTGTGTAATATACCGTTATACAGGAAGGTGCGATACATACAACAGATAACACACATACATTACCTACATATATGTACATACAGGGCTAGTGTGTAATATGTGTGTAATGTACCGTTATACAGGAAGGTGCGATACATACAACATATAACACACATACATTACCTACATATATGTACATACAGGGCTAGTGTGTAATATGTGTGTAATATACCGTTATACAGGAAGGTGCGATACATTCAACATATTACACACATACATTACCTACATATATGTACATACAGGGCTAGTGTGTAATATGTGTGTAATATACCGTTATACAGGAAGGTGCGATACATACAACATATAACACACATACATTACCTACATATATGTACATACAGGGCTAGTGTGTAATATGTGTGTAATATACCGTTATACAGGAAGGTGCGATACATACAACATATAACACACATACATTACCTACATATATGTACATACAGGGCTAGTGTGTAATATGTGTGTAATGTACCGTTATACAGGAAGGTGCGATACATACAACATATTACACACATACATTACCTACATATATGTACATACAGGGCTAGTGTGTAATATGTGTGTAATGTACCGTTATACAGGAAGGTGCGATACATACAACATATTACACACATACATTGCCTACATATATGTACATACAGGGCTAGTGTGTAATATGTGTGTAATATACCGTTATACAGGAAGGTGCGATACATACAACATATTACACACATACAGTACAGACCAAAAGTTTGGACGCACTTTCTTCTCATTCAGAGAGTTTTCTTTATTTCCATGACTATGACAATTGTAGATTCGCACTGAAGGCATCAAAACTATGAATTATCACATGTGGAATTATATACATAACAAAAAGTGTGAAACAACTGAAAATATGTCATATTCTAGGTTCTTCACAGTAGCCGCCTTTTGCTTTGATTACTGCTTTGCACACTCTTGGCATTCTCTTGATGAGCTTCAAGAGGTCGTCACCTGAAATGGTCGTCCAACAGTCTTGAAGGAGTTCCCAGAGATGCTTAGCACTTGTTGGCCCTTTTGCTATCACTCTGCGTCCAGCTCACCCCAAACCATCTCGATTGGGTTCAGGTCCGGTGACTGTGGAGGCCAGGTCATCTGGCGCAGCACCCCATCACTCTCCTTCATGGTCAAATAGCCCTTACACAGCCTGGAGGTGTTTGGGGTCATTGTCCTGTTGAAAAATAAATGATGGTCCAACTAAACGCAAACCGGATGGAATAGCATGCCGCTGCAAGATGCTGTGGTAGCCATGCTGGTTCAGTATGCCTTCAATTCTGAATAAATCCCCAACAGTGTCACCAGCAAAGCCCCCCCACACATCACACCTCCTCCTCCATGCTTCACGGTGGGAACCAGGCATGTAGAGTGTAACGGACCGTTTCAGCAGACAAGGGGTTAAAATCCATTTAGGCGATATGCCCCTTTCTGAGAGACAGGCACAGCTACTGCAGAACACCAAACTCCCGAACTGGATACAAAATAGCACTTCAAACTGGAACCTCGCGAATAGCTGCCAGCAGACGAACAGGAAAAGCATACAATCGGCTTACACTCCTGGCAATCAGTCTCTAACAGCATACAGGGAATCCCCAACAGTGTCACCAGCAAAGCCCCCCCACACCATCACACCTCCTCCTCCATGCTTCACGGTGGGAACCAGGCATGTAGAGTCCATCCGTTCACCTTTTCTGCGTCGCACAATGACGCGGTGGTTGGAACCAAAGATCTCAAATTTGGACTAATCAGACCAAAGCACAGATTTCCACTGGTCTAATGTCCATTCCTTGTGTTCTTTAGTCCAAACAAGTCTCTTCTGCTTGTTGCCTGTCCTTAGCAGTGGTTTCCTAGCAGATATCCTACCATGAAGGCCTGATTCACACAGTCTCCTCCTAACAGTTGTTCTAGAGATGTGTCTGCTGCTAGAACTCTGGGTGGCATTGACCTGGTCTCTAATCTGAGCTGCTGTTAACCTGCGATTTCTGAGGCCGGTGACTCGGATGGACTTCTCCTCCGCAGCAGAGGTGACTCTTGGTCTTCCTTTCCTGGGGCGGTCCGCATGTGAGACAGTTTCTTTGTAGCGCTTGATGGTTTTTGTGACTGCACTTGGGGACACTTTCAAAGTTTTCCCAATTTTTCGGACTGACTGACCTTCATTTCTTAAAGTAATGGTGGCCGCTCGTTTTTCTTTACTTAGACTTTATATTATGGCAAGAAAAAAGCAGCTAACAGTCTATTCAGTAGGACTATCAGCTGTGGATCCACCTGACTTCACCACAACGCAACTGATGGTCCCAACCCCATTTATAAGGCAAGAAATCCCACTTATTACACCTGACAGGGCACACCTGTGAAGGGAAGACCATTTCAGGGGACTACCTCTTGGAGCTCATCAAGAGAATGCCAAGAGTGTGCAAAGCAGTAATCAAAGCAAAAGGCGGCTACTGTGAAGAACCTAGAATATGACAGATTTTCAGTTGTTTCACACTTGTTTGTTATGTATATAATTCCACATGTGATAATTCATAGTTTTGATGCCTTCAGTGCGAATCTACAATTGTCATAGTCATAAAAATAAAGAAAACTCTCTGAATGAGAAGCTGTGTCCAAACTTTTGGTCTGTACTGTATGTGTGTAATATGTTGTATGTATCGCACCTTCCTGTATAACGGTATATTACACACATATTACACACTAGCCCTGTATGTACATATATGTAGGTAATGTATGTGTGTAATATGTTGTATGTATCGCACCTTCCTGTATAACGGTATATTACACACATATTACACACTAGCCCTGTATGTATATATGTAGGTAATGTATGTGTGTTATATGTTGTATGTATCGCACCTTCCTGTATAACGGTACATTACACACATATTACACACTAGCCCTGTATGTACATATATGTAGGTAATGTATGTGTGTAATATGTTGTATGTATCGCACCTTCCTGTATAACGGTATATTACACACATATTACACACTAGCCCTGTATGTATATATGTAGGTAATGTATGTGTGTAATATGTTGTATGTATCGCACCTTCCTGTATAACGGTATATTACACACATATTACACACTAGCCCTGTATGAACATATATGTAGGTAATGTATGTGTGTAATATGTTGTATGTATCGCACCTTCCTGTATAACGGTACATTACACACATATTACACACTAGCCCTGTATGTACATATATGTAGGTAATGTATGTGTGTAATATGTTGTATGTATCGCACCTTCCTGTATAACGGTATATTACACACATATTACACACTAGCCCTGTATGTACATATATGTAGGTAATGTATGTGTGTTATCTGTTGTATGTATCGCACCTTCCTGTATAACGGTATATTACACACATATTACACACTAGCCCTGTATGTACATATATGTAGGTAATGTATGTGTGTTATATGTTGTATGTATCGCACCTTCCTGTATAACGGTACATTACACACATATTACACACTAGCCCTGTATGTACATATATGTAGGTACTGTATGTGTGTTATATGTTGTATGTATCGCACCTTCCTGTATAACGGTATATTACACACATATTACACACTAGCCCTGTATGTACATATATGTAGGTAATGTATGTGTGTAATATGTTGTATGTATCGCACCTTCCTGTATAACGGTACATTACACACATATTACACACTAGCCCTGTATGTACATATATGTAGGTAATGTATGTGTGTTATATGTTGTATGTATCGCACCTTCCTGTATAACGGTATATTACACACATATTACACACTAGCCCTGTATGTACATATATGTAGGTAATGTATGTGTGTTGTATGTATCGCACCTTCCTGTATAACGGTATATTACACACATATTACACACTAGCCCTGTATGTACATATATGTAGGTAATGTATGTGTGTTATATGTTGTATGTATCGCACCTTCCTGTATAACGGTATATTACACACATATTACACACTAGCCCTGTATGTACATATATGTAGGTAATGTATGTGTGTATATGTTGTATGTATCGCACCTTCCTGTATAACGGTATATTACACACATATTACACACTAGCCCTGTATGTACATATATATAGGTAATGTATGTGTGTTATATGTTGTATGTATCGCACCTTCCTGTATAACGGTATATTACACACATATTACACACTAGCCCTGTATGTATATATATATAGGTAATGTATGTGTGTTATATGTTGTATGTATCGCACCTTCCTGTATAACGGTACATTACACACATATTACACACTAGCCCTGTATGTATATATATATATAGGTAATGTATGTGTGTTATATGTTGTATGTATCGCACCTTCCTGTATAATGGTATATTACACACATATTACACACTAGCCCTGTATGTACATATATGTAGGTAATGTATGTGTGTTATATGTTGTATGTATCGCACCTTCCTGTATAACGGTACATTACACACATATTACACACTAGCCCTGTATGTATATATATATAGGTAATGTATGTGTGTTATATGTTGTATGTATCGCACCTTCCTGTATAATGGTATATTACACACATATTACACACTAGCCCTGTGTGTATATATATAGGTAATGTATGTGTGTTATATGTTGTATGTATCGCACCTTCCTGTATAACGGTATATTACACACATATTACACACTAGCCCTGTATGTACATATATGTAGGTAATGTATGTGTGTAATATGTTGTATGTATCGCACCTTCCTGTATAACGGTATATTACACACATATTACACACTAGCCCTGTATGTACATATATGTAGGTAATGTATGTGTGTTGTATGTATCGCACCTTCCTGTATAACGGTATATTACACACACATTACACACTAGCCCTGTATGTACATATATGTAGGTAATGTATGTGTGTTATCTGTTGTATGTATCGCACCTTCCTGTATAACGGTATATTACACACATATTACACACTAGCCCTGTATGTATGTATATATGTAGGTAATGTATGTGTGTTATATGTTGTATGTATCGCACCTTCCTGTATAACGGTACATTACACACATATTACACACTAGCCCTGTATGTACATATATGTAGGTAATGTATGTGTGTAATATGTTGTATGTATCGCACCTTCCTGTATAACGGTATATTACACACATATTACACACTAGCCCTGTATGTATATATGTAGGTAATGTATGTGTGTAATATGTTGTATGTATCGCACCTTCCTGTATAACGGTATATTACACACATATTACACACTAGCCCTGTATGTATATATGTAGGTAATGTATGTGTGTAATATGTTGTATGTATCGCACCTTCCTGTATAACGGTATATTACACACATATTACACACTAGCCCTGTATGTATATATGTAGGTAATGTATGTGTGTTATATGTTGTATGTATCGCACCTTCCTGTATAACGGTATATTACACACATATTACACACTAGCCCTGTATGTACATATATGTAGGTAATGTATGTGTGTTATATGTTGTATGTATCGCACCTTCCTGTATAACGGTATATTACACACATATTACACACTAGCCCTGTATGTATATATGTAGGTAATGTATGTGTGTTATATGTTGTATGTATCGCACCTTCCTGTATAACGGTATATTACACACATATTACACACTAGCCCTGTATGTACATATGTAGGTAATGTATGTGTGTTATCTGTTGTATGTATCGCACCTTCCTGTATAACGGTATATTACACACATATTACACACTAGCCCTGTATGTACATATATGTAGGTAATGTATGTGTGTTATATGTTGTATGTATCGCACCTTCCTGTATAACGGTACATTACACACATATTACACACTAGCCCTGTATGTACATATATGTAGGTAATGTATGTGTGTATATGTTGTATGTATCGCACCTTCCTGTATAACGGTATATTACACACATATTACACACTAGCCCTGTATGTAATATATGTAGGTAATGTATGTGTGTTATATGTTGTATGTATCGCACCTTCCTGTATAACAGTATATTACACACATATTACACACTAGCCCTGTATGTACATATATGTAGGTAATGTATGTGTGTAATATGTTGTATGTATCGCACCTTCCTGTATAACGGTATATTACACACATATTACACACTAGCCCTGTATGTATATATGTAGGTAATGTATGTGTGTTATATGTTGTATGTATCGCACCTTCCTGTATAACAGTATATTACACACATATTACACACTAGCCCTGTATGTACATATATGTAGGTAATGTATGTGTGTTATATGTTGTATGTATCGCACCTTCCTGTATAACGGTACATTACACACATATTACACACTAGCCCTGTATGTATATATGTAGGTAATGTATGTGTGTAATATGTTGTATGTATCGCACCTTCCTGTATAACGGTATATTACACACATATTACACACTAGCCCTGTATGTACATATATGTAGGTAATGTATGTGTGTTATATGTGTATGTATCGCACCTTCCTGTATAACGGTATATTACACACATATTACACACTAGCCCTGTATGTACATATATGTAGGTAATGTATGTGTGTTATATGTTGTATGTATCGCACCTTCCTGTATAACGGTATATTACACACATATTACACACTAGCCCTGTATGTACATATATGTAGGTAATGTATGTGTGTAATATGTTGTATGTATCGCACCTTCCTGTATAACGGTATATTACACACATATTACACACTAGCCCTGTATGTAATATATGTAGGTAATGTATGTGTGTTATATGTTGTATGTATCGCACCTTCCTGTATAACGGTATATTACACACATATTACACACTAGCCCTGTATGTACATATATGTAGGTAATGTATGTGTGTTATATGTTGTATGTATCGCACCTTCCTGTATAACGGTACATTACACACATATTACACACTAGCCCTGTATGTACATATATGTAGGTAATGTATGTGTGTTATATGTTGTATGTATCGCACCTTCCTGTATAACGGTATATTACACACATATTACACACTAGCCCTGTATGTACATATATGTAGGTAATGTATGTGTGTATATGTTGTATGTATCGCACCTTCCTGTATAACGGTATATTACACACATATTACACACTAGCTCTGTATGTACATATATGTAGGTAATGTATGTGTGTTATATGTTATATGTATCGCACCTTCCTGTATAACGGTACATTACACACATATTACACACTAGCCCTGTATGTACATATATGTAGGTAATGTATGTGTGTTATCTGTTGTATGTATCGCACCTTCCTGTATAACAGTACATTACACACATATTACACACTAGCCCTGTATGTATATATGTAGGTAATGTATGTGTGTTATCTGTTGTATGTATCGCACCTTCCTGTATAACAGTACATTACACACATATTACACACTAGCCCTGTATGTACATATGTAGGTAATGTATGTGTGTTATATGTTGTATGTATCGCACCTTCCTGTATAACGGTATATTACACACATATTACACACTAGCCCTGTATGTACATATATGTAGGTAATGTATATGTGTTATATGTTGTATATATCGCACCTTCCTGTATAACGGTATATTACACACATATTACACACTAGCCCTGTATGTATATATGTAGGTAATGTATGTGTGTTATATGTTATATGTATCGCACCTTCCTGTATAACGGTACATTACACACATATTACACACTAGCCCTGTATGTACATATATGTAGGTAATGTATGTGTTTTATATGTTGTATGTATCGCACCTTCCTGTATAACGGTATATTACACACATATTACACACTAGCCCTGTATGTATATATGTAGGTAATGTATGTGTGTTATATGTTGTATGTATCGCACCTTCCTGTATAACGGTATATTACACACATATTACACACTAGCCCTGTATGTACATATATGTAGGTAATGTATGTGTGTTATATGTTGTATGTATCGCACCTTCCTGTATAACGGTATATTACACACATATTACACACTAGCCCTGTATGTACATATATGTAGGTAATGTATGTGTGTTATATGTTGTATGTATCGCACCTTCCTGTATAACGGTACATTACACACATATTACACACTAGCCCTGTATGTACATATATGTAGGTAATGTATGTGTGTTATATGTTGTATGTATCGCACCTTCCTGTATAACGGTATATTACACACATATTACACACTAGCCCTGTATGTAATATATGTAGGTAATGTATGTGTGTTATATGTTGTATGTATCGCACCTTCCTGTATAACGGTATATTACACACATATTACACACTAGCCCTGTATGTACATATATGTAGGTAATGTATGTGTGTTATATGTTGTATGTATCGCACCTTCCTGTATAACGGTATATTACACACATATTACACACTAGCCCTGTATGTACATATATGTAGGTAATGTATGTGTGTTATATGTTGTATGTATCGCACCTTCCTGTATAACGGTATATTACACACATATTACACACTAGCCCTGTATGTACATATATGTAGGTAATGTATGTGTGTAATATGTTGTATGTATCGCACCTTCCTGTATAACGGTATATTACACACATATTACACACTAGCCCTGTATGTACATATATGTAGGTAATGTATGTGTGTTATATGTTGTATGTATCGCACCTTCCTGTATAACGGTATATTACACACATATTACACACTAGCCCTGTATGTACATATATGTAGGTAATGTATGTGTGTAATATGTTGTATGTATCGCACCTTCCTGTATAACGGTATATTACACACATATTACACACTAGCCCTGTATGTACATATATGTAGGTAATGTATGTGTGTAATATGTTGTATGTATCGCACCTTCCTGTATAACGGTATATTACACACATATTACACACTAGCCCTGTATGTACATATATGTAGGTAATGTATGTGTGTAATATGTTGTATGTATCGCACCTTCCTGTATAACGGTATATTACACACATATTACACACTAGCCCTGTATGTACATATATGTAGGTAATGTATGTGTGTTATATGTTGTATGTATCGCACCTTCCTGTATAACGGTATATTACACACATATTACACACTAGCCCTGTATGTACATATATGTAGGTAATGTATGTGTGTATATGTTGTATGTATCGCACCTTCCTGTATAACGGTATATTACACACATATTACACACTAGCCCTGTATGTACATATATGTAGGTAATGTATGTGTGTATATGTTGTATGTATCGCACCTTCCTGTATAACGGTATATTACACACATATTACACACTAGCCCTGTATGTACATATATGTAGGTAATGTATGTGTGTAATATGTTGTATGTATCGCACCTTCCTGTATAACGGTATATTACACACATATTACACACTAGCCCTGTATGTACATATATGTAGGTAATGTATGTGTGTTATATGTTGTATGTATCGCACCTTCCTGTATAACGGTATATTACACACATATTACACACTAGCCCTGTATGTACATATATGTAGGTAATGTATGTGTGTATTGTTATGTATCGCACCTTCCTGTATAACGGTATATTACACACATATTACACACTAGCCCTGTATGTACATATATGTAGGTAATGTATGTGTGTATATGTTGTATGTATCGCACCTTCCTGTATAACGGTATATTACACACATATTACACACTAGCCCTGTATGTACATATATGTAGGTAATGTATGTGTGTTATATGTTGTATGTATCGCACCTTCCTGTATAACGGTATATTACACACATATTACACACTAGCCCTGTATGTACATATATGTAGGTAATGTATGTGTGTTATATGTTGTATGTATCGCACCTTCCTGTATAACGGTATATTACACACATATTACACACTAGCCCTGTATGTACATATATGTAGGTAATGTATGTGTGTTAATATGTTGTATGTATCGCACCTTCCTGTATAACGGTATATTACACACATATTACACACTAGCCCTGTATGTACATATATGTAGGTAATGTATGTGTTATGTTGTATGTATCGCACCTTCCTGTATAACGGTATATTACACACATATTACACACTAGCCCTGTATGTACATATATGTAGGTAATGTATGTGTGTAATATGTTGTATGTATCGCACCTTCCTGTATAACGGTATATTACACACATATTACACACTAGCCCTGTATGTACATATATGTAGGTAATGTATGTGTGTTATATGTTGTATGTATCGCACCTTCCTGTATAACGGTATATTACACACATATTACACACTAGCCCTGTATGTACATATATGTAGGTAATGTATGTGTGTTATATGTTGTATGTATCGCACCTTCCTGTATAACGGTATATTACACACATATTACACACTAGCCCTGTATGTACATATATGTAGGTAATGTATGTGTGTATATGTTGTATGTATCGCACCTTCCTGTATAACGGTATATTACACACATATTACACACTAGCCCTGTATGTACATATATGTAGGTAATGTATGTGTGTTGTATGTATCGCACCTTCCTGTATAACGGTATATTACACACATATTACACACTAGCCCTGTATGTACATATATGTAGGTAATGTATGTGTGTTATATGTTGTATGTATCGCACCTTCCTGTATAACGGTATATTACACACATATTACACACTAGCCCTGTATGTACATATATGTAGGTAATGTATGTGTGTTATATGTTGTATGTATCGCACCTTCCTGTATAACGGTATATTACACACATATTACACACTAGCCCTGTATGTATATATGTAGGTAAGGTATGTGTGTAATATGTTGTATGTATCGCACCTTCCTGTATAACGGTATATTACACACATATTACACACTAGCCCTGTATGTACATATATGTAGGTAATGTATGTGTGTTGTATGTATCGCACCTTCCTGTATAACGGTATATTACACACATATTACACACTAGCCCTGTATGTATATATGTAGGTAAGGTATGTGTGTAATATGTTGAATGTATCGCACCTTCCTGTATAACGGTATATTACACACATATTACACACTAGCCCTGTATGTACATATATGTAGGTAATGTATGTGTGTAATATGTTGTATGTATCGCACCTTCCTGTATAACGGTACATTACACACATATTACACACTAGCCCTGTATGTACATATATGTAGGTAATGTATGTGTGTTATATGTTGTATGTATCGCACCTTCCTGTATAACGGTATATTACACACATATTACACACTAGCCCTGTATGTACATATATGTAGGTAATGTATGTGTGTTGTATGTATCGCACCTTCCTGTATAACGGTATATTACACACATATTACACACTAGCCCTGTATGTACATATATGTAGGTAATGTATGTGTGTTATATGTTGTATGTATCGCACCTTCCTGTATAACGGTATATTACACACATATTACACACTAGCCCTGTATGTACATATATGTAGGTAATGTATGTGTGTTGTATGTATCGCACCTTCCTGTATAACGGTACATTACACACATATTACACACTAGCCCTGTATGTACATATATGTAGGTAATGTATGTGTGTCATATGTTGTATGTATCGCACCTTCCTGTATAACGGTATATTACACACATATTACACACTAGCCCTGTATGTACATATATGTAGGTAATGTATGTGTGTTATATGTTGTATGTATCGCACCTTCCTGTATAACGGTATATTACACACATATTACACACTAGCCCTGTATGTACATATATGTAGGTAATGTATGTGTGTTGTATGTATCACACCTTCCTGTATAACAGTATATTACACACATATTACTCACTAGCCCTGTATGTATATATGTAGGTAATGTATGTGTGTAATATGTTGTATGTATCGCACCTTCCTGTATAACGGTATATTACACACATATTACACACTAGCCCTGTATGTACATATATGTAGGTAATGTATGTGTGTTGTATGTATCACACCTTCCTGTATAACAGTATATTACACACATATTACTCACTAGCCCTGTATGTATATATGTAGGTAAGGTATGTGTGTAATATGTTGTATGTATCGCACCTTCCTGTATAACGGTATATTACACACATATTACACACTAGCCCTGTATGTATGTATATATGTAGGTAAGGTATGTGTGTAATATGTTGTATGTATCGCACCTTCCTGTATAACGGTACATTACACACATATTACACACTAGCCCTGTATGTACATATATGTAGGTAATGTATGTGTGTTATCTGTTGTATGTATCGCACCTTCCTGTATAACGGTATATTACACACATATTACACACTAGCCCTGTATGTACATATATGTAGGTAATGTATGTGTGTTATATGTTGTATGTATCGCACCTTCCTGTATAACGGTATATTACACACATATTACACACTAGCCCTGTATGTACATATATGTAGGTAATGTATGTGTGTTATATGTTGTATGTATCGCACCTTCCTGTATAACGGTATATTACACACATATTACACACTAGCCCTGTATGTACATATATGTAGGTAATGTATGTGTGTAATATGTTGTATGTATCGCACCTTCCTGTATAACGGTATATTACACACATATTACACACTAGCCCTGTATGTACATATATGTAGGTAATGTATGTGTGTTATATGTTGTATGTATCGCACCTTCCTGTATAACGGTATATTACACACATATTACACACTAGCCCTGTATGTACATATATGTAGGTAATGTATGTGTGTTATATGTTATATGTATCGCACCTTCCTGTATAACGGTATATTACACACATATTACACACTAGCCCTGTATGTACATATATGTAGGTAATGTATGTGTGTTATCTGTTGTATGTATCGCACCTTCCTGTATAACGGTATATTACACACATATTACACACTAGCCCTGTATGTACATATATGTAGGTAATGTATGTGTGTTATATGTTGTATGTATCGCACCTTCCTGTATAACGGTACATTACACACATATTACACACTAGCCCTGTATGTACATATATGTAGGTAATGTATGTGTGTTATATGTTGTATGTATCGCACCTTCCTGTATAACGGTATATTACACACATATTACACACTAGCCCTGTATGTACATATATGTAGGTAATGTATGTGTGTTATATGTTGTATGTATCGCACCTTCCTGTATAACGGTACATTACACACATATTACACACTAGCCCTGTATGTACATATATGTAGGTAATGTATGTGTGTTATATGTTGTATGTATCGCACCTTCCTGTATAACAGTATATTACACACATATTACACACTAGCCCTGTATGTACATATATGTAGGTAATGTATGTGTGTTATATGTTGTATGTATCGCACCTGGTATTACCCGCATCTACAGGATGAATGCCACTTAGTGGAGTGAGAGGACCTCATCCCCAGCAGTAAATGGCGGTAATATTCACAGGTCACATGTCTGCGCCAAAAACCCTGACGCGCACTTACCTTGTACCAGAGTGACAGGTCTTCTCATCAACCCCAGCACAGCCTGGGGGCCACAGCTAAATCAGGCTGGATATATCCTCTGTATCCTGGGGGCCACAGCCAGATAGGGCTGTATATAGCCTCTGTATCCCGGGGCCACAGCCAGAGAGGGCTGTATATAGCCTCTGTATGCTGGGGGCCACAGCCAGATTAGGCTGGATATATCTACCCTTTGTATCCTGGGGGCCACAGCCAGATCAGGCTGGATATATCCTCTGTATCCTGGGGGCCACAGCTAAATCAGGCTGGATATATCCTCTGTATCCTGGGGGCCACAGCCAGAAAGGGCTGTATATAGCCTCTGTATCCTGGGGGCCACAGCCAGATAGGGCTGTATATATCTACCCTCTGTATCCTGGGGGCCACAGCCAGATAGGACTGTATATATCTACCCTCTGTATCCTGGGGGCCACAGCCAGATAGGACTGTATATATCTACCCTCTGTATCCTGGGGGCCACAGCCAGATAGGACAGTATATATATATATTCTCTGAATACAGGGCTCTACTAATGGCTGCCACCAGAGAAAAGAAGCTCCAGACCCCACAGCAGTGACTACTGACCAGGACCTGCTCTGTATCTGTGCACTGCAAGAGCTGCAGGACCTGGGATGACGTCACCATCATGTGACTGGCAGGAGGCAGAGCTCAGGTTTAGAAAAGGGATGGTCAAAGAGCTGTAATATCATCACGTGATCAGTACAAGAGGGGCGGAGCTTAGTATTGGAGAAGATGAGGAGGTAAAGGACCTTTGATGTCACTATCGTGTGATCAGTACAGGAGGGGCGGAGCTTAGCAATGGAGAAGATGAGGAGGTAAAGGACCTTTGTTGATGTCACTATCATGTGATCAGTACAGGAGGGGCGAAGCTCAGGATTGGAGAAGATGAGAGGAGGTAAAGGACCTTTGATGATGTCACTATCATGTGATCAGTACAGGAGGGGCGGGGCTCAGGATTGGAGAAGATGAGAGGAGGTAAAGGACCTTTGATGATGTCACTATCATGTGATCAGTACAGGAGGGGCGGGGCTCAGGATTGGAGAAGATGAGAGGAGGTAAAGGACCTTTGATGATGTCACTATCGTGTGATCAGTACAGGAGGGGCGGGGCTCAGGATTGGAGAAGATGAGAGGAGGTAAAGGACCTTTGATGATGTCACTATCATGTGATCAGTACAGGAGGGGCGGGGCTCAGCGTCAGAAGAGGGAAGTAGTGGTCAAGCACCTGCCTTGCTGATAGTACAGAGCTCAGCAGAATAGAAGTAAGAAGTGAAGGACCTACGATGACGTCACTATCGTGTGATCAGTACAGGAGGGGCGGGGCTCAGCGTCAGAAGAGGGAAGTAGTGGTCAAGCACCTGCCTTGCTGATAGTACAGAGCTGAGCAGAATAGAAGTAAGAAGTGAAGGACCTACGATGACGTCACGATCATGTGATCAATGCAGAAGGGGTGGGGCTCCGCAATGGAGAAGATAAGGGCTCTTTCACACTTGCGTTGTTCTGTTCCGGCATTGAGTTCCGTCGTCGGGGCTCTATGCCGGAAGAATCCTGATCAGTTTTATCCTAATGCATTCTGAATGGAGTGAAATCCGTTCAGGATGCATCAGGACGTCTACAGTTCCGAAACGGAACGTTTTTTGGCCGGAGAAAATACCGCAGCATGCTGCGCTTTTAGCTCCGGCCGTAAATCCTGAACACTTGCCGCAAGGCCGGATCCGGAATGAATGCCCATTGAAAGACATTGATCCGGATCCGGCCTTAAGCTAAACGTCGTTTCGGTGCATTACTGGATCCGACGTTTAGCTTTTTCTGAATGGTTACCATGGCTGCCGGCACGCTAAAGTCCTGGCAGCCATGGTAAAGTGTAGCGGGGAGCGGGGGAGCGGTATACTTACCGTCCGTGCGGCTCCCGGGGCGCTCCAGAGTGACGTCAGGGCGCCCCACGCGCAGCCGAGTGTAAGTGCTCACAGTGAAGATGGCTGACTCCAGTGCCTGGCAGCAGAGGATGATGAGGGCTCCACCCCCTGCTCTATCATGGTGTAAATGAGCATAGGAGACCAGTCAATGCGTCTGCGCACCTGCCTGAGCTTCTCCTGGTCCACACAGTGCTGTACTTCTCCTGGTCCACACAGTGCTGTACTTCTCATGGTCCACACATTGCTGTACTTCTCCCGGTCCACACAGTGCTGTACTTCTCCTGGTCCACACAGTGCTGTACTTCTCCTGGTCCACACATTGCTGTACTTCTCCTGGTCCACACATTGCTGTACTTCTCCTGCTCCACACAGTGCTGTACTTCTCCTGCTCCACACAGTGCTGTACTTCTCCTGGTCCACACAGTGCTGTACTTCTCCTGGTCCACACAGTGCTGTACTTCTCATGGTCCACACATTGCTGTGCTTCTCCTGGTCCACACATTGCTGTGCTTCTCCTGGTCCACACAGGGCTGTACTTCTCCTGGTCCACACAGTGCTGTACTTCTCCTGGTCCACACAGTGCTGTGCTTCTCCTGGTCCACACAGTGCTGTGCTTCTCCTGGTCCACACAGTGCTGTACTTCTCCTGGTCCACACAGTGCTGTGCTTCTCCTGGTCCACACAGTGCTGTGCTTCTCCTGGTCCACACAGTGCTGTACTTCTCATGGTCCACACAGTGCTGTACTTCTCATGGTCCACACAGTGCTGTACTTCTCCTGGTCCACACAGTGCTGTACTTCTCATGGTCCACACAGTGCTGTACTTCTCCTGGTCCACACAGTGCTGTGCTTCTCCCGGTCCACACAGTGCTGTACTTCTCCTGGTCCACACAGTGCTGTACTTCTCCTGGTCCACACATTGCTGTACTTCTCCTGTTCCACAGTGCTGTACTTCCCCTGGTCCACACAGTGCTGTACTTCTCCTGGTCCACACAGTGCTGTACTTCCTTCTCCTGGTCCACATATTGCTGTACTTATCCTGGTCCACACATTGCTGTACTTATCCTGGTCCACACAGTGCTGTACTTCCCCTGGTCCACACATTGCTGTACTTATCCTGGTCCACACAGTGCTGTACTTCCCCTGGTCCACACAGTGCTGTACTTCTCATGTTCCACACAGTGCTGTACTTCTCATGGTCCACACATTGCTGTACTTCTCCTGGTCCACACATTGCTGTACTTCTCATGGTCCACACATTGCTGTACTTCTCCTGGTCCACACAGTGCTGCACTTCTCATGGTCCACACATTGCTGTACTTCTCCCGGTCCACACATTGCTGTACTTCTCATGGTCCACACATTGCTGTACTTCTCCTGGTCCACACATTGCTGTACTTCTCCTGGTCCACACAGTGCTGTACTTCTCCTGGTTTACATAGTGCTGTACTTCTTGTGGTTGTTGCAATATTATACTTCTTGTGGTCCACACAGTGCTGTACTTCTCCTGGTCCACACAGTGCTGTACTTCTCCTGGTCCACACATTGCTGTACTTCTCCTGTTCCACACAGTGCTGTACTTCCCCTGGTCCACACATTGCTGTACTTCCCCTGGTCCACACAGTGCTGTACTTCTCCTGGTCCACACAATGCTGTACTTCCCCTGGTCCACACAGTGCTGTACTTCTCATGTTCCACACAGTGCTGTACTTCCCCTGGTCCACACAGTGCTGTACTTCTCCTGGTCCACACAGTGCTGTACTTCTCCTGGTCCACACAGTGCTGTACTTCCCCTGGTCCACACAGTGCTGTGCTTCTCCTGGTCCACACAGTGCTGTACTTCCCCTGGTCCACACAGTGCTGTGCTTCTCCTGGTCCACACAGTGCTGTACTTCTCATGGTCCACACATTGCTGTACTTCTCCTGGTCCACACAGTGCTGTACTTCTCCTGGTCCACACAGTGCTGTACTTCCCCTGGTCCACACATTGCTGTACTTCTCCTGGTCCACACAGTGCTGTACTTCTCCTGGTCCACACAGTGCTGTACTTCCCCTGGTCCACACAGTGCTGTACTTCTCATGTTCCACACAGTGCTGTACTTCTCATGGTCCACACAGTGCTGTACTTCTCCTGGTCCACACAGTGCTGTACTTCTCCTGGTCCACACATTGCTGTACTTCTCATGGTCCACACATTGCTGTACTTCTCCTGGTCCACACAGTGCTGCACTTCTCATGGTCCACACATTGCTGTACTTCTCCCGGTCCACACATTGCTGTACTTCTCATGGTCCACACATTGCTGTACTTCTCCTGGTCCACACAGTGCTGTACTTCTCCTGGTCCACATAGTGCTGTACTTCTCCTGGTCCACACAGTGCTGTACTTCTCATGGTCCACATAGTGCTGTACTTGTGGTTGTCGCAATATTATACTTCTTGTGGTCATCACAGTGTTGTACGTCTAGTGGTCCACACAGTGCTGTACTTCTTGTGGTCTCTGCAGTGCTGTAGTCCTCATGGTCCACATAGAGCTCTACGTCCTGTGGTAATTGCAGTGCTCTACTTTTTGTGGTGTACTTTTTGTGCTATTCACCTTGTGGTCAATACACCTGCTGAACGTCTAGTGGTCCACACATTGCTGTACTTCTCATGGTCCACACATTGCTGTACTTCTCCTGGTCCATACAGTGCTGTACTTCTCATGGTCCACACAGTGCTGTACTTCTCCTGGTCCACACATTGCTGTACTTCTCATGGTCCACACATTGCTGTACTTCTCATGGTCCACACAGTGCTGTACTTCTCCTGGTCCACACAGTGCTGTACTTCTCCTGGTCCACACAGTGCTGTACTTCTCCTGGTCCACACATTGCTGTACTTCTCCTGGTCCACACATTGCTGTACTTCTCCTGGTCCACACAGTGCTGTACTTCTCATGGTCCACACAGTGCTGTACTTCTCCTGGTCCACACATTGCTGTACTTCTCATGGTCCACACAGTGCTGTACTTCTCATGGTCCATACAGTGCTGTACTTCTCATGGTCCACACAGTGCTGTACTTCTTGTGGTTGTCGCAATATTATACTTCTTG